>NC_060166.1:9470040-9498750 GCF_021292245.1 Micropterus dolomieu
GCACATCTGGGACATCATGTCTCGCTCCATCCACCAACGCCACGTTGCACCACAGACTTTCCAGGAGTTGGCGGATGCTTTAGTCCAGGTCTGGGAGGAGATCCCTCAGGAGACCATCCGCCACCTCATCAGGAGCATGCCCAGGCGTTGTAGGGAGGTCATACAGGCACGTGGAGGCCACACACACTACTGAGCCTCATTGTGACTTGTTTTAAGGACATTACATCAAAGTTGGATCGGCCTGTAGTGTGGTTTTCCACTTTGATTTTGAGTGTGACTCCAAATCCAGACCTCCATGGGTTGATAAATTTGATTTCCATTGATAATTTGTGTGATTTTGTTGTCAGCACATTCAACTATGTAAAGAAAGCAGTATTTAATGAGATTATTTCATTCACTCAGATCTAGTATGTTATTTTAGTGTTCCCTTTATTTTTTTGAGCAGTGTAATTTAAGTTGAAAGGGCGGTAAGGGACCTGGATAATGGATAGGGGGGTACGAAATGTAAAAGATTGATGCCGGAAAAGGGGCAAAGATTTGAACCAGGGCTGTACCCTTTCAAACTGAAGACAAAAGCCAGAAGTCAGTGAGTGTTGGTGGGGGTTTTTGTCCAGTAAAAGGGCTATGGGTTAGAGTACACTACAGAAACACAAACCAAACTTGCATCAGATAGAGATAACTCATCAGATTTTCCCCATCATCAAATCCATTTCTCTTGTAAAAGTAAAGCATACTGTTTAAAAGTACAATAAAGTGTCTCCTATCCAAGTGCAATTTTCTATACTAACTTTTCTGTAGGGCTAACTGCCCTGCAATACACAATCAACATCTGAGGATGGGGACTTGTAGTTTTAGCCAGTTCTCTTTTAAAAAAGTCAACTGAAAACATCAAAGTCAGGTGGAGATGGAGTTTTCAAGCCAGAAGAGTACTTTAGCATTATGTCGGCTAGAAATTAGAAGGATGTTTTTACTTACTTCTGTGTTAAATCAAAGATTTGTTTAAAAAGTTACTAAGAATTTTATGTAGTAAATATGCCACTGTTACCATTGTGTTGGCGTATACTATATATTGTGCTAGAATGGAAAGCAAGAGTAAGTGGGCCAGGCTTAGCTAACAATCAATTGTTGTTCAATATATGTTTTTAATGAAAAACAAAGAAATAAATGCTTATGTTCAATAATATTAGTGGCTGCAGGCTAAACCCCTCCAGTCAGTTTTTTTAAAACTGAAAAAATGAATGTATCCATGCAGCCAAGCTTTGACTTTGACAGTTTGGCGTCTGCACTGGGAGCTGGGGATGTGGGGTAGCGTGCACAAACCAAGCAGCCAACTTTTAAACAGGGAGAGACAGGGAGACATGGCAGTCATACATTCTCTTGTCATCTCCTTGTTTTCCCCACATTCCTCCATCTGCCTTCACATACACGCTCAGATTAGAAAGCAGTGAAATTTGCCGGACATAACCGGTGCAAGTGCTTTTTATTTGTTTGTATCTTTTTTAACCTTCTTTCTTTCGTCTGTTTTCAGACACAGCTGTTCTAGTATTCTGTGCTGAGTTTTTTCAAATCTCCATCTTGTCAAGATTCAAACAGCATCTGCTGAAAACACAGGTGTCTTTGCTGCAGAGTGAGTCAAAGCTCCCCTGGAAGCCTTGTCAAAATACAAGCTTTTTAATGGATCATAGTAATTTCCTTTGTTCCAATTGCCTCTGATTTCTTCGTCACCAGATGAGCAGCTGGCTCCAGGTGTGAACAACTTGCACAACGGTGTTGTAAGAAATCAACTACATTCACTCCAAAGACCGTAGAAAAGAAGAGAACATCAGAATAGACACCATATCTACCTACCATTTCAAATTTTATATTTTCAAATTCCAAGACAAAGTATAGGCTCATACACAAAATAAGAATATTGAAAGTTGTAGTGAAAACATACAGTACTGACAAATAGCCCAATTAGATCTATGTAATTCTTTCCAAATGAATGCAGTGTTTAATTTATGTATCAGTTACACTACATTGATTATTCATGTACATAGTTCTGGCACACAAGAGCACTGTAGGCTTTTATTTTTTAATGACTACAAAAGAACCTCCCTGTTGTTTATATTCCTCTATGGACGGCCATTCAGCCCAACACTTTCCATATCAAACATAGATACTGTAAATTAAAAATAAAACAATTTGTAAAGGGGGTGATCATTATCCATCACATTTGATTACAAAATTCAACGTAGACTTCTATTCCAGGGACATTAAGACCCTGTTAAAACCCAACATACCTTGTGTCGCCTTTGTTCTACCCATACAGGTGTTTTCACTTATTTTCCTGATTTGACATCTCTTCCAGACTGTATGGGTGTGTACAGACTATGCTTGATTGACATCTCCTTCACTCTCCTCTCTGTTATGGTGAGACAAATGACACCTTTATCATTCTTATTGGGGCAAGTACCCTGTAGAGGTTTATTGTGAACAAACAAAAGTTACATTTTAAATTTAGTGTCACTCACCAAAACAAACTGTCACCCTGAGCTGTAAGAATGCATTTCCTTCCTCTTAAGTATTTAAATCCAGCATTGTTTACATCCATCTTTACTTGCTGGCAGGTTCCTCCTTCTTGCCTTTGTTGGAACATTGCAGCATGTCTTGGCATGTTACAGCCACCTGTTTAGTGGAATAGTGCGAAACCATTGGCAGGTGTGTATCTGCATCCTTTGTGTGCATGCATAATATAAACAAAACTGCCTTTAAGTTTTGTGTGTGACATTACATCCTTTTCCGGGACTGAGCGTGGGCCAGCTTCTTTCAAGAGCCAACCATATTAACAGGTGCAAGCACAGATTGTATATGCCCATTGTCCACATAGTCCTTAGAAGAGAAGTTATTAAACACCTGTGGTAGCGGAATTGAAAAGGGGTCACGGATTTTTATTTAGAGAAAATTGTGTGTTGCCATGCTTTTTATTGCTTTTAATTCATCAAGTGTCAGTAAGTCTGCCAAATGAGTACATGTAAGTGGTTTTCTGCATTTTTCCGGATTCAGCATGTATTCTGCCACAGTGTCTTTTTTTTGTTACTTCTACTGGGAGGTGTCAAACTCCCAATTCAACAGATTGTACCTTTAACTGTTGATTATCAAAGATTGATTAGTCTCCATGTTGCTTCTTGTCGTCTTCAGTCTACCTAAAATCACTGCAAAATTCAGTCCAAATAAGACATGAAATGTGTTACTCATGACAATCATATTCATAATGATATTTTTGTGTGTGTGTGTGTGTGTGTGTGTGTGTGTCGCCAGGTAACAATTTACTAGTGAAAGGGAGTTTTTTGAGGGATTTAACAGTCTGCTGAGGCGGGGAGTGATCCAGGTCCAGAATGGGAAATCCAAGCGAGATGGTTGAGCTGAAGCGGTGAAGGCAAAGCAGGGGGGCAAGCAAGTGACTGGCAGGCAGGTTTGAGTGGTTCACAGAAGATACACAGACAATCTGACGAATACTGGCGTGCTGGACCGGGGTAGATAACAGGCGGTTGATTGGAATCAAGTTGCAGGTGTGTGGAGGAGCCAGAAAAAACCACGCCCAACTAACAGGGAAAACAGACAGACAGGCACAACAGGATGGGGAAACAGAGAACAAAAGGTAAATAGAGGAGAGGGACCACTGGAGACAACATGAGGTTGAAGTCGATTGCATTGTGAAATTAATTTATTTCAAGAGCTGTCTAAAATCAAGATGAATGATCTTGTTGCTAATGGAGTGATCTTCTGGATGATTCTTCTCCTACACAAAATTAGAACATCCATCTTATGATGTAATTTTGTCTCTTTATTAAGGAGCTTTCCCCAGCGACTGACCTTTTTAATCAAACACAGAATCACTGTTTTAGTAGACGAGCAACAGACATGTAACATTCAGTGTTATGATTTGTGTTAATTTATGGATTCAACCAGCCCTTCTCCTGCTAGCAGCCAACCCTCTTTGTGTATTGAAAATGAGAATGTGCTCTTCAACCTGCCAAATCAAATAAGAGTTAATGATTTCAGAGTCATTGAAATGCCTTTTGTGTGTTTGCCTATTATTACCATTTTATCAGCCACGCATCAAGTGCCGATTTGCTTCAGCACACACATATCGTCTAATCAGAAAATGACTTTGGGGTTTTGTGCCTTGTGTAAGCTGAGCAAGGCCTAACCCCGAGAAGCAGACCCTGAAATACATTGAGGTGGATTAAATGAAAGGACTAGGATTAATTAAATGGATCTGGAATCAAAGAAAATGAGAAATGATTTCCTGATTGTCAATGTTCATTTTGCACAAATGAGATATAAACAAAGATAATAAACCTTACTTTGCATTTATTGATCACTTGACAAAAACAGCAGACAGCTGTGGTGTAAATTAGTGAGCGGTAAATGGGCTGCTTCATGTCTCCTCCACACCGTGTCTTCTCAGCCAGGAAATCTATTCAAATGAGTCAGCGAAGGCAATTAATAGTATTTCAGTAGGTGTTCAGAAGCCATTTATTCGAGAGGTTTTTATGCAGATATTGAGTAGCCAGTAGAGTGTGGGCATCTCTCCACCCCAAGAATTATTTTCACCATTTCAAAACAATGCAATTAGATTTTAGATAAAATCTATTCATCAGTCGTAAACATAGCCATTAAGCTAACTGAGAAGAAAAGTAGAGCGACAAAGGCATCATCTACACAGAGTGAACACAGTACCTTCTGCAAATGTGTCTGTATACAGTGGTTGAAATAAGTATTTGACTGGTTCTGTGTCTGTGTGTGTGTATACATTTCATTATGCAGCTGATATTCTCTTTCTGACTCTCTTGTTCATGTGTGTATACTCATACAACATGCAAGCTGCAAACAAAACCAAAAAAGGTTGCTTTGTTAATCCGTGAATGGTTTGTACATTGAATATTCTGTTTTAAAACCAAATCAGAAAAACAAGTAATTTTGGAAAAATGGAAAACACAAAACACGTTTTGTTTTTCTGTTTTAACCCCAAAACGGAAAAACAAAGGAGCTGTGTTTTGTTCTATCTATGACTGGTGTTATATCCTTACAACCCGTTCTTACTCCCCGACTCGTCACATATGGACACATGGTCAAGAGTCAAGACCCAACAGCTTCTGTTTGTAGGCTAACTGACTGGGGATCCCTATAGACCCCTATATATCCCTATAGGTCAAAGCAGTGGGGGAAGCCCTGTAGCATCAGTTTTTGACAGTAAAGGTAGGTATATGATATTTAACAGAAAAGACATGAAAGGAGGGCCAAAACCCTGACTTTGAACCAGGAGACCCGTGTTCGTGCTGTGTGAAACAAAAAGTCAGTATTACACATTTTTATATTTAATTTAATAAATTGCATTGCATCTCGTCAACTTTTTTTTTTGTTTTGCAGGATCGTGTCAAGTTGGATTCAAACTCAGAGCTAGAACTAGAGCAAAATCAATTCCTTGTTTTGTCTTGTTGCTTTGCCTAGGAGCCACTTAAACACTCATAATTCTCTAATTTCTAGATTAAGTAGGTCAGTATCAAGGAAGCATTTTGTTTTGAGCTGATCTGAAGTAGGTGGTTACCTGAGCGTTCAAAGAAAATGCCCAAATATGTTTATTGTAGTGGGACAACGGTGTGGATTTGTGCATTTTATTAAATAAATTTGGAGATACTCCAAATTCCTCTTTTCCTCTCCCAAAGAGGAGCAGGGGGGCAACTTTCAACAGACTGCTGGAGAGACCCCAACGGAAGGGGGTGGGAAAGTTGCTTTCTTTAGCTGCTATGCCTGGGCAGTTGATCGTAAAACTGGCGCCTTTCTGATTCCGAAGCTGATAACGCAGTGACTGACAAAAAGGGTTCCCCCTTTTTTTTTTTTTTGAGCGATTATTGATCACTAGTAATAATTGTATAATTATTAAAAGCTACCTAGAGGTCCGGAGACTCTAGGATTATAACAACTCCGGTGGTGCCCTGAAATGAGGAATAATTTTGATTTTATGAATATTAAAATTCATAATTGGTATTAATTCTCATATATATATATTAAAATTCATAACTAATCTAGCCATGCTACATTATCAAGGGTTTTTTCTGGAGGCCAGGGTACAAACTAGCAGGAGAGCTTGGCTCCTCTTAATAAGACATAAGCTCCCCTGAAAATGATTTGTGATATTTTGGGGAGTCTCTAAAATATTAACTATAGACCTATGCTATTTTTGCCATTTCTATTTTTCTGCATCATCATCACCGACCATCCGCATCGCTCAGGTCGCTCCCACAATCTCCTCTCCCTCGCCCTGTACACTCCAGCACTCCACTCCCTCTCCGGTAGACCTACTTTGGGTTGTATTGCCAGTGGATCCGACGCACTGGACGGTCAATGGTTGTTCTCTTTGGCTGGATTAAGTCTGACACTCTTGATTTTTACCCATAATCCATGTGTTACTGCAGCTGGATCGAGGCTCTCCGCAGCGCCGCACAGCTTTCTAAATTCTCACAAAGAAATTAAAGGTTGGGTCGAAACAGTGTAGAGAGGCTGAACGAAAATTGCCATTAGCGTGTCCCCATTACCAACGCTTGACAAAGAGGACTTTCCTCCAAGACGAACTGAGAATTAACCGACTTGGCAAATAGTAACAGCGAAGTGAGATGGACCTGGATATTCATCTAGACCAAGCTACAACCACACTTTGCCAGCTAAATTGGGACTGGGTTGTGGAGGTCTGTAAATAACTGAATTCACTGATGAAGATGATGAGACGGTCGCTAACAAACTAAAACTGACTATATATAGTTGGACTATATTGAGCAAAATGTAGAGACAGACAAAGCTATGCAGATGATTCAGGAACTGTTATCATTCATGAGAGGACCACCACAAGGAAGCGCAGGAGTCTCGCCCACAACAAAGCTGGAGGAAAAATACCGGGAGCTTCAGCAGTCCCAGACGGCTTTAGAAGAAGAAATAAAAATTCTTGGTGAGAAACTGAATAAGTATGATAACACCAATGTGAGCCCCAACCAGCAGCTACCAGCCAAGGTCCCCGAAGTAACAATCAGGAGAGAGTTTCACATCTGTGGCCAAACCGGCGATGGAGGACAACGTGATAAGTTGTCTTTCCCCAACCTCATGCACCAGTTAGAGAGCGGGCTCTGTGAGGGATACGGTGTGTCATAAGTTATTGAGGCTGTTATAAGGGCCAGGCCTGAAGCTGAGAGACATGCTTGAAATAAAGACTGGGTTGACCATGCTAAGACAATATTAAAGGTACATTATAAAGAAGATGATACATCAGATGTCTACCAGAAGCTAATTAGTATCTCCCAGAAGCCAAAAGAATCTGCGCAAGAATTTTTGTTCAGAGCAATTGAACTTAAAAACTGACTCATTTTTTCATCGAAGGGAAGAGAGTCAGAGGAGCACTTCAGTGCTGACCCAGTCAAGATGAAGTTTCAGAGGTCAGTTGGTACAGGCTTGCTCAATGACGATATTAAATTCCAGATTCCAGAGCCTTTCCTTGATGACATGGGTGTGACCGATGAAACACTGATGGAAAAAGGGAATGAGGCGGCTTTGAAACTGAGAGGCTCACAAAGCTGAAGAGAAGCAGCACCAAAGCACCAAGAGTAAGTGAGCTTCAGGCAACCAGTAATACCTGGGACGAGCCACAGGACGACTCTTCAGCCCAAAGCACCCAGCCAACAAGGAACCTCAAAGAACATGTTAAAGGAAAAGCAAAGGCAACGCCCCCCCCCCACCTGAACCTGCGATGCACACCCTGGTGAGAGAGCTTAAAACAGAGGTACGTGAAATGAAACACATGGTGCTGGCTTCCAAGAGCACTGGCAAGCTACAGAACTCCAAGCAAACGCCAAACAGTAAGGACACTTGTCAGGACAAAGAGGGAGGAAGCTGCAGCCACTGCTTCAAGTGTGGCAAGTCAGGCCACGTTTTCAGAGAATGCCGAGCTCCACGCCAAGTGCAGGGAAACTTCACAGCAATTCAATTTTATTTATATATACAAATCACAACAACAGTTATCTCACAGCGCTTTTCATAAAAGAGCAGGTCTAGACCGTACTCTATGTTATTTACAGAAGCCCAACAATTCCCACCAAAAGCAAGCACTAGGCGACAGAGGCAAGGAAAAACTTCCTTTTAAGAGGCAGAAACCTCGAGCTCAGGGTGGGCGGCCATCTGCCTCGACCGGTTGGGAGAGGAGAGAGAAGGCAGCCTACACAATATACACACAGAGGTACAGACAGTAAAGGTGATGTTGCTATAGACTAAATGAAAAATGGTATGGATATGTATAGTAGTGTTAATGATAATTGTAATTTTAATGATAATAATAAGACTTGTAACAATAGGTGTTGTTGCAGAGGGTGTCGAGCAGGAACACGGGGGGCAGCAGGTGACCCGCAGGCACAGATCCAGACTCCACAGCTCCAGAGCCAGAAACACCTGCAAGAAGTGATACGAGGAGAGAGATGAGAAAGCACAAGACTACCGGAAAGGGGAGAAGTTGTGTTAGTAACATGCAATAATGGGATGAGGTTGCATACAGAGGGAGAGAAAGTAGAGGAGGGTGGAGCTCAGTCCATCATAGGAAATCCCCCGGCAGACTAGGCCTATAGCAGCATAACTAAGGGATGGTTCAGGACTAACCTGAGCCAGCCCTAACTATAAGCTTTATCAAAGAGGAAAGTCTTAAGCCTACTCTTAAATGTGGAGATGGTGTCTGCCTCCTAAACCCAAACTGGAACCTGGTTCCACAGGAGAGGAGCTTGATAGCTGAACGCTCTGGCTCCTAGTCTACTTTTGGAGACTCTAGGAACCACAAGTAACCCTGCATTCTGGGAGCGCAGTGCTTTGGTGGGGTAGTAAGGTACTATGAGCTCTTTAAGATGAGATGGTGCCTGACCATTAAGAGCTTTGTAGGTAAATTCTATTCTGGATTTTACTGGAAGCCAATGCAGAGAAGCTAAGACAGGAGAAATGTGATCCCTTTTCCTGGTTCCTGTCAGAACACGTGCTGCAGCATTCTGGATCAGCTGAAGAGTCTTAATGGATTTTTTCGAGCAGCCTGATAATAAGGAATTGCAGTAATCCAGCCTAGAGGTAACAAATGCATGGACTAGTTTTTCTGCATCATTTTTAGACAGGATGTTCCTGATTTTCGCAATATTACTTAGGTGAAAAAAGGCGGTCCTTGAAATTTGCTTAATGTGAGACTTAAACGACATGTCCTGATCAAAGATAACTCCTAGATTCCTCACAGTGGTGCTGGAGGCCAAGGCGATGCCATCCAGGGAAACTCTCTTTAGATAATGCATCATGGAGGTGCTTGGGCCCCAGAACAATAACTTCAGTTTAACATTAGAAAATTACAGGTCATCCAGGTTTTAACATCATGAAGACACATTTGAAGTTTAGCTAACTGATGAGTTTCATCTGGCTTGATCGATAGAAAGTTTATAGAATATTTCCTGATAATATTGCCTAAAGGAAGCATATATAAAGTGAAGAGGATTGGTCCGAGAACAGATCCTTGAGGAACTCCATGACTAACTTTGGCGTGCATGGAGGACTGAAATCGATCTGAGAAATAGGTCTTTTCTCAGATTGATCCATTCCAGTGTACTACGACCTCTACAGAAATTCACCACAGCATCAACACTCAAAATAGAACTTTTCAATACACAATCCCTCACAAATAAAGCATCCTTCATACAAGACAACATCATGGACAAGGGATTAGACTTGTAATGTGCCTCTAAAACATGGCACCAGCCAGGGGTTTACGCAGTGCTTAATGAAGTCTGTCACCCCGGTTACAGCTACCTGGAGAGAGGCCACAGCATTGGTCGTGGTGGCGGCCTAGCTGTTATACACCGACAGAACTTGGAGCTGTCCCAGTTCCCCCTGCCTACACTGTCCTCATTTGAATGCCTAGCATTTAAATGTAAACCCCACTTTCCCATGACATTGCTCCTCATCTACCGGCCCCCCAAACACAACTCGGCTTTCATCTCAGAGATACACGTCCTTCTCACAACACTCTGCTCCACCTCTGCCAACATTATTATACTTGGAGATATTAATATTCATGTAGACAACCCCTCATGCCACTTTGCAGCTGAGTTTCTGCGACTACTGGACTGCCTCAACCTCCAACAACATGTCGATGTCCCCACACACTACACGGGCACACACTGGACCTGGTCATTTCCAACTCCGCCCCCATTAGCAAACTTCTGGTGTATGATCTGTGTGTGTCTGCCCATAAGGTCATCTCAATGGAGCTTTCACTCCTTTCCTCACACACCAAAGACAAGCGTTCTATTCCAACATTATCAACAACAGCCCTGGCAACTCCAATCAACTTTTGTCTACCGTACATGACATCCTCAAACCGCAAACCCGCTCTCATTCACAATCCACAGAAGAGAGGTGCAACAATTTCATCACCTTTTTCAGAAAGTCCCCTCATCATGAAGGTCATTAACCACTCCCTCCAGGCTGGCCATGTTCCATCAACATTGAAAATCGCTGTCATCAGGCCATTTCTCAAAAAAAACCACCCTAGACCCAGAAGTCTTTGCCAACCTTCCATTCTTTTCCAGTGTGTTGAAAAAAGTAGTTGCCGCAAAGCTTCAGGACCATCTAAAACAAAACAACCTGTTAAAAAAATTTCAGCCCTGGCCACAGCACAGAAACAGCCCTGGTGATGACTGCAGACACTGGCTCCCCATCTCTTCTCATCCTCCTGGACTTGACTGCAGCATTTGACACTGTGGACCAAAATATCCTCCTCCACTGTCTAAATTCCACTATCAGTGTTTCTAACTCTGTCCATGAGTGGTTCTCATCCTACCTCACCGGGAGAACTGAGCCTGTCGCCTTGGGAGAGGCTAAATCCCTAACACACGTCGTCACCTGTGGTGTCCCTCAAGGCTTGGTGCTCGGTCCAATCCTGTTTATTCTCTACATGCTCCCCCTTGGCCACATCATCAGCTGGCATGAAATTTGGAAAGCTGAAGGTAATAGCCTATGGGTTCAGAACACTCACCCCTCCAGAGAGAAATTATCATCTGCATTCTGGTAAGCTTGAGTTTCTTGCGGGCCATCTGTGAGCTTTTTCATGCCCCCTCTTTTGTGGTTTATACAACAATCCACTCACATCTATACTGACAACTGCAAAGTTGAATGCTTTAGGACCGAGATGGGTGGCTGAGTTATCAGATTTCAATTTCACTATAAAATACAGACCAAGAAAGTCAAATGCAGATGCTGACGGGCTATCAAGAATGCCGGTTGATTTTGAGAGCTACATGAGTAAGTGCACACTGTCAGTCTGTCAGGAAGCAGTCAGAGCGACAGAAGAGGGCATTCTGGTGCAGCAAAGAGAACGAAGTCCACTCTTAAGTTCCATCTCAGTTAACGCTCTTCAGGAACACATGAAAGCTGAGAGTCTGTTTAACATAGTTCAGCCATTACCTAGAGAGGAGATAAAAACAGCACAACAAGAAGACCCAGTGATAGGCAAAATATACGACCACAAAATGAGGAATAAGAGAGCTGCTGCACGAGTTAAAAGATGTGAGTTTGGAGTTCAAAGCTTTAGCCAGGGAGTGGGCCATGTTGGAGATCAGAATAGATGGGACTATGTACCAGGAGACTCAAACAAAAAGCCAGCTTGTGCTCCCAGAAATGTACCGTCCACTCATTCTAGATGAACTGCACAAGGAAATGGGACACTTGAAACATTGTAAGGGACCATTTCTTTTGGCCCAAAATGAGACACAGAACATTTTGTGACATGTGTGAGTGTCTCAAGAAAAGGAAACCAAACAGACAGGCATGAGCACCCATGCTGAGCATTAAAACCAACCACCCATTCCAGCTTGTCTCAGTCGACTTCCTGCACCTGGAGGAATGTCGAGGTGGCTATGAGTACATACTGGTAATAATAGACCACTACACATGGTTTTCCCAAGCATATGTTACTACCAACAAATCAGCAAAACTGTTTAATGATTTCTGTCTAAAGTTTGGTTTCCCAGAAAAAAGGTTGTATGACAAGAGTGTATGGACCTACACTGCAGGTGGGCAGCCGGGTCCTGGTGAGAAATGTGGCTGAGAGGGGAAGACCAGGGAAAATTCATTACTACTGGGAAGAGAACATTTATGTTATCAAGAGCCAGAAAGGCGAAGATAGCCCGGTGTTTGAGGTGGAGCCAGAGAGTGACAGAGGCAGGACAAGAATACTCCACAGGAACATGCTGCTACCATGTGACTTCTTCCAGTCGCTGCTGAGGGAAATAACCCGGGCAAAGAAAAGAAATATTCAAATCAGACAACAAGCTACCACTGAACACATACAGAGAACAGATGTTAAAGATTCAGATGATGACTTTTCTGAGGTAACATTCACCTGGCCTCAAACTGAATACCAAAGTTAACCTGCACTTAATCCCACTGCTCAGGATTTCATTCCACATGGAGAAAAGACTGTCTCAGCAATAAGGGAGCCTCTTCAAATTGCTGAGGAGGAACATGAGGACCAAGTCAACACAGTGATGCCTGAGGAAAATGCAGATGTTGATGCAGCAGATATGAGGAGCTCGGAGGATGAAACTGTGGAGGAGACCAAGCAGAGGGAAATGTATCCAAGGAGACACAGGAGACAGCCATATGATGACAAACTTGGCCAGCCAGGTTTTGCAAGGAGAACAACTTCCACCAAGGGAAATGGCTGTCAGACTACTGGTAATGGACTACAACAGAGGTGGTATCTAAAAGACTTTTTTTTGCCTTTCTCGAACTCTACCTAAAGACCCTTTTGCCATGTCAGAATTATACCTGAGTGCCTTGTGTTAATATGATAAATGGAATCACAGATTGTTGGCCGAACGAATGTGTTTTGTGTGGTTGGGGTTTCAGAAATGTCACAGGAAAGAGGAAACACCCCTTCCAAGTGTATGGACTCATGGTTTTGTTATATGCATTTATTATGCAAGTGTTTTGGGCATAAAGACTGAGGAAATCAGGAGCATTCTTGACTGCAGTGCACGGTAGTCTGGGTATCTCATAAAGCATGTTATAGCTTAAACATTAGCTTGTTAACACGCCCATTCAATTTACTGTCCATGTACTAATATTGCAGGCTAGAAGGTATAACCTCCTAAGACCTGAGCTTTGATTCTGAGTGCATTTTTAATTTCTCTTGGCTATTTGGCTATTATTTGGAATAAGTAGGACCTAATAAGTATTTTTTTTTAAAAATCCATTGAATTTGAACAGGATGTCCTTTTGGAAAAAATATGATGTCCTCGTATGGGGACATTGGGTTTATTTTACTACAAAACACAAAGTCACCAATGTGTAATAAAGTAGAAAACTTCAACAGAAACATGTTTCTCATCACAAAAGAACATTGCTGTCGCACAGATTGGAACATTCCTATCATCGTTATCAACTGGACATAATGTGACTATTTCTGAGTGAGGATGACTGTGGTGCAGCTAAAACAAACAGGCTTAATTAAGGTTTAAAAGTGAGTTTTTCATTATTAGCTGCTGATAGTCTGAATGTGTTTTGACAGCATTAATAAAATACGAAATGAGCAAGATTTTATTAATGTAAAATAGATGTCTAAAACTTTAACCTATAGACACATTTTCCACTGCAAAAAATAATAAGCTAACCTACTGGGTATGACTGTGACTTTACAATCACAGGTACATGAGTAAACTGTGTCTTATATTTGATCTATACCTATTTTCATAATTAGGTAGCCGATTGCCACCGGCATCGAATGTAATAGGCTGTAGCACTTTATCATTCATTAAGGAAATTCCAACATACTCAGAGTTGATTGAACTTATTCTGATCAGCTCTTCTGGAACTGAAAATTCAGAGTTTCCCACCTCAGGCTCAATCAACCCAGAGCTCAGGGACAACCTCAGAGTTTGTTAAGCCTGCTTTCTGAAACAGGGCCCTGATGTCCTCATACGAGTACTTCCTAATTAACAGCATCTTAGCTTGTTACTTTTGAAAAAAAGTCAAATCTGTATGTCATGTCAGACAACACATGTTAGTAAGCATAAATTAACAAGTTCCAACCATAAAATGTTATTAGGATTTTTACCTTTTCCACTTTGCTCTCGGCTCCGGGTGTAGAATGTATTTGTTGATATTGATGCCATCTTGTTTATCCACGAATGAGTGTATTTTGGTTTTGCTACCACTAGATGGCACAGGCAACTGGCCCCTAAGGATGAGTATAGGTCTCAGTAAAGCAGAATTAAGTATACAGTGCAGGGAGCCCAAAATCTTATGTCCCCATATGAGGACACAGGGTCTCAGGAGAAATTTCGGGACGACATTTTTAAAGTGGGAGAGAGTGTGAGAGGTAAACTGATGGTCAGCATATTGTTCAGTTCTTCAGAATATAGTTCATGTTATAATAGAGTGTAAGAGTCCCCAAAATTTAGTTTTCTATTCAATTTCAAAAATGTAGTTGGGTTCTTTTTCCTGGATACACCCTGATAAATGTGTGCTGAAATGTTATTTAATGCTCTACAGCAGTAGGATGTATTGAAATGCGCTGCACAGTTGTCACCACCAGGTAGCGTTGCTGAGTTAGCAACGATTTATAGGAGTATAAGAAGAGCTATTCTGCTCTGTGTGATCACGAAGAATTACAAGAAGACGCTATTAGCTTTAGGCAGCCGAGAAGTTTACAGGCAGATAAACATTGTTGTACATTGCTAAATCTTGTGGAAGACAATAGCAAAGCAATAAAACTCCACTACAAGTTCTCAAGCGCCTGTCTGTATTTCCTGGCTGTAACATTTCTTTACCTCTCTTTTTCTTCTTCTTTTATGATGAGGGCAGAAAAGGAGGACTATATGGTTAAAATAGTTCTGATATCTTAGGAAGGAAGGATGCACCATAGATCCAGATGAAGAACATGGAAAACAGACACCTGCAAACAATCACTCAATACCCTACTATCAATTAGAGTTGTATGTCCTTGTGTGTTGGCTATTACTGTTTACATCCACTATTTGTAATCAGGAACTGTAGTTAATTATACACGTCCACATCCATCTCTATTATCAGACTGGTAGCTAGCCAGGGTGCAATCCTTTCTATTATGGTATATTAGTATCGAGTGCTGTGTTTTACAGTCACTTAATTCCCTCAGCATGAATTGTGCTTGCTCGAAACAAAATGCTGCGGGGCAGCCATCTTCAGCAAGCTCCCCCCACCAACTCTCTCAAGACCTCTTCAATTATGTATTATACAGCCGGGGAAGAAAACAGCATGGCAGGAAACTCTCAAAGGGAGCATATGGCACCAAAAGTGGTTATGTGGGTTTGGGTGTGAGTTTGTAAAACAGTTGCCACAGGTCCTATCTAATACAATCCAAAAACTTGTGCAACTCGCTGCATCATCCAAATATTTCAAGTGACACTCTATTGAGCCCTTTTCCCAGCATGCCGAAAAACACGTTGCCTTGTAGGTCTGTACTTAGGTCACATGATAACAACTGAGTCAATGCCATGCTCTGATGAAGACTGTGAGATGCAGTTGAAAGCTCTGTGAAAAGCTAATAAGAAGGGGTTTAGTTAAGATTATTTTGTCAAACAAAAAACAATGTTGAATTTGATCAATAAATAACATTAAAATCATTTTCACTTCCTCCTACTATATTAGTGCAGTACTGATCAATTCTATAGATATTATTTATGCATCATATGCATTTTATTAATGAACGTCAGATCAAGTCAGGTTTCATATCACAATGTGTCTTTGCAAATACGGTGTTTGTCCTCAAGTTAAAGCATAATAGCCTACTGACTTTTTCTGTCCATACTTAAAGAAATAATGGCTGAGGGAACTTTCACACTGGCAGTTTAGTCTGTATGTGGGAGTGGTTTGCCTCACATTTTGTAAAGGACTGTACAAAAATGATTGGGTTGGGAAGGCGGGTTGAACCTTATCTTTCACCTCCCCAGTTTTAATAATATTTTTATTATTTTTATATTCTCTTTAGTAAAGAGCATCCTCTTTACTAAAACACCCTCCCTCCTAATATCATAATATCACATAGTATATTGAATTAGTACAATTTTGTGATTAATAACTGAAAATATATGAAAAGATTTAAGATAGTGTACCTCTCTATAAACCTTAATATGTTGATAGAACAATAGTTTTCACATGACCAGCGAACAAACAGTGCCAGAAGATAAAGCACTGACACTACCAGCCTTGCAATCTGCGCCATTAGATTGAATTACTTGACATGGATCAACCTCACTGGCATCGAGGTGGTTTGGCTTTGAAAATACAAATGTTGCTCAAAAGATTGAGCACCTCCCTGCCCTTCCACATGCCTATATGGAAAGCCATAAGGCAGTTAGAGCACACCTCCCTGCCCATCCATATGCATACATGGAAAGCCCTGAAACCCTGAAAGGCAAAGCTGGGGTGGCAGCGGGGTTATGAGCTGCTTCCAGAGGAAATAAGGCGCCTTATATTGAATTTGCTAGTAAATGGTCAGCTGAGCTGTCTGCTGGTGAGGCTAGTTTAAGATGGCTGCTATCCCCTGATATGCAGGTATTGTTAGCTGAGCTCAACTTTGTTGCCTGCCTGAACTAACACTATCCTTGATTCTTGTTTGCTACAGATGATGATATAATCAAAGCCAGTAAAACGAGAGCTCCAGACAGAAGTCACTGCTAATATAGCATTAGATGTAATGGTTTACTCATACTTGCACTGTTTGATGTCAGTAATACTTGCACTGGTGTTATCATATTTTTTCAATTAAATGCAGGCAGGATTCTTGTTTGACTCCCAAACCGTAGTCGGGAAGCACAGGGGAGACTTCGTCGATGCCAACGTCAGGGCTAACCCCCTTCACTCTTTCTTCAACAGATGGCAAGCAACACAGGGGCTCCACTTTAGTCATGAGGAACTGCAGCCACTATAAACTTACACTGTACATTACTGCTAAACTAAGGGCTTATTGCTGATCAGTTCCTCTCTGCTCTGCTCTGTTGTCATTCACTGGCACACACACACACTCGCCCTGTCTCCTCCTCCTCCACCACTACACACACATGCTACACTCACACATGATTTTTACAAGCAATTTTTAAAGGATGCCAAATATTGTCTAATTATCATTATCGACAAAATCCCAGATATAAATCAGCGAAAGATCTATAAGATCACATAAAATTGTAGCAAAATATAAATATTCTACCCCATTCTCCCAAAACAAATGTAGACTACCCTCATTATAGCAAACAGAAAATGAAAATAACCCTTCCCCTTTTCTGACAATTCTTCCCTTTATAATGTTCATGCAGTCTCTACTATACCAAGTCAAGTCCACCTGTATGTAGTGGTCCAGGGGCAGTGTGTGTGGTCAGTACACTATCCGTACCCCATCCAGAAGAAAATTTAGATGATGTCATGACATCATTATTCAACATTCTTGCATTGTCATCCATGAGTGGCAGAGGATTGTTGTAGGCAAATGGAAAATTGATTTCTGATTTATGGACACATTGCCAACCTCATTTCCAGGCAATGGTGGCCGACAGCTGCACTTTGATGATGAAATTCATGCAAATGTACCAGTGATCAGCACAACACCAAACAAGCGTGAAAGCAGTGCAGCTGGATGAGGGAGGACAGGGAGGATAAACTCAGTTTAGCATTTAAAAAAACAAATCCAGTGGGATTTATTGCATTTCTCTAAGAGAGGTCAGGTGTTGTTACTATTGCAAATGGTTGTAACCCACCCAGAGTGCATACATACGCTTTCTTGCACCCAGCATTAATATATTTTTCTCCCAATATTTACAGATGTTTAAAATTGTGTCTGGCATGTTACTTAAGAGACTGTCCTCCCTACAAAAAACAGAGAGTCACAAAGTGCCCCTAAACAACATACATGTATACTACATTCAAGTGACAATGCCCACAAGTGTCTGTTATGTTAATTATGACCAGAGGGAAGGAGGAAGTCAGGTAATGTTATTATTCTAATATTGTTTATGATAACTGCTAAGTCCATGTAAGAAGGAGGTCAGGGTGGATGGGTCAACTAAAAATTGGACATTAATGTAGGAGACAGCTGCACAGCACCACCTTTGAGTCCAGTATTCAACTCTCATAACATATCCATGGTTATGAACTACGTCCTGTAGTATGGCAGTGGCATGGAACCATGAGTTTGATTACTGAAGACCATGAGAAAGGTTTTATTTAATTAATAATCTCCAGTTATGATGTTTCAGCTTAAAACAAAAACAATGAAAATGATGCTGTATGCAGCAATGCATAGTGCCATTGGATCTAGGGGAACACAAGCTCTACCAGATGTGGTAGAGGTCTTCTGCTCTCTATAGTGCATCTGTCCAACTCCTGTTCTGACACATGTTTAGCTGGTAAATGATGACCCTGGAAGCCCTGGAATCCAAAAATGAAAACTGAATCAGCTTCAGTCCATTTTATAACAACTACCAGAAATTTTGGCTACAAGTGTGCCAGGTCACTGCAGGACAGCTCACATTTGTTTAAACTCAGCCAAAAACAGGTCTGGAGGGCAGAGCAGCCACTTTCCCTTTAATTTCCCATCAGTGTTAAATGGAAAGCACCATGCTGTGACACACCACACTACCACACACAATGATGGTGGTGGGGTTTACTCTCCGAGGCATCCACTGCACCAGTGACCATGACTAGGAGGGGCTGCTGGTTAACGTATTACGAAGACCATCGGACGGTGAACAACCACAACACGCATATACACCACCCCTGACTCGAGATGTCAACAAAGCGCTGCCAGTCATTACCAGTCAGCATGCTGAAGTTAATTGCCACAGCTCCACAGGCCTCTGCTTAATGAGAGAAGGCTCTCTGGGCCGACATGGAGCGTCAGGTCAGCTGACCAGGCAGAGATAGTCTATTAAAAACTGTTGGGGGTGGCAGGGTGAAGGTTCATGCATTTTAACAAGCACATTCTATTTTTTTGCATTGTTAGAAAGACGCATTGACTGCCATGTGACATGGCTGTGTGTGTGTGTGTGTGTGTGTGTGTGTGTGTGTGGGACAGACTTCATAGGGGGCAGTCATCATCATTTGTGAAATGTCTACTTACAACTGCTTACATACGTTTTCAAAACTATGTCTCCTTTTTTCAAAACTCTAAACAAAATTCCCAAAACTGCACATAAAAAATGCCTCATATTTCCTTCAAAATGAAACTCTGCATTCAAAATGCCATAAACACATACGAAAATGAAGCACTGGCATCAGACACTTTTTCATAATAGTAAATTATTGGATATACCATTAACACACCATTGTTCTAAATCTAAACACCAACGCCCCAGCACGCAATTGTCAAAACTGCTGACTTACTTTTGCAATTGTCGCCATTTTCAGTCCAACAATCAGCTGATTTGTTGCTAAAAATATCTACGGGTGCCATCTTGATTATTGCGCAATACCTGGGAGCTGTGCCCGTCTTCTCTCGCCCTCTTCTGCAGAGAGGAGAAGTGCCGCTTTGAAACACACGGTCTTTCTTGCGGTCTAGTGGCCGACCCGTAGTAGCTACACAGACATGCAGGGTATCAAATGATAGTTCTGCTCAATCCGGATCAATTGATGCCTCCCCCCAATCACTGTGGGATGTTCCGTTCTCAAGCTACACGCCTGTAAAGCATGGGAGTGCTTTTGGTCACAAGAATATTGATAAATATATAAATACTGTTTTTATCTATATTTCACTGTTGTATGGACATAAATTATGTTTTAAAGATAACTCCCAAAAAAAGTCAACAGTAAATATTGCCAAAATATTATATATATTTTTATTATACCAGGCAAACTAACATTAGACATATATAATATATAATAGTTTATTTTCATCAAATTTACAGTTACAATTGCATTCCAGATGTATTAGAAGATATTCAGTTGCATTATAATCTGTCTTGTGATGGTTTATAGCATTAAAAATATAGCTTTCTTTACCAGGCAGACTCTATTTAGTCTGTAATGGTAAAATAAATGTTAATTTACAATGGATTTATATTCCTTAGCTTCTGACCTTTCAAAGAATAGAAAGAACCAGAATTATGCATCTAGGCCAAATGGTTGTTATTCCTGATTCATTTTGGGTATGTTATTTTAGGCGTTTTTCAACAGGCTAAAGCAATTTTGTCTTTCATAGGCTTATATTTACATTTCCATACATTGTTCTAGAGTGAAAGTAAGCTGCTGAGAGGTGCTGAAAAGTACACTGTAAACACCAACAATATTGAAACAGAAAATATTTATTTGGCAAAACATTACAGTTGTGACAGTAGCACAGTTTTGTATCCAGCAGCAAGAAAAGGAAACCATAAACGTATGTAAACCAAAAGTATAATTTTTACTTTTATTGCTTAAAATACTTATTTTACAATACTGTACTGCTGAAATAACCATTAGATTGTTGCAACCTGTTCTAATTTGTGAAGGTTCAAACTATGGATCCCAAGTTGTGTGTGTTGTCTCGCCTCTGGAAGGTATTACAGTACCTTATCTTCCTTCCTCCTTCTTTCAGAACACTTAACACCTTGCTAGAACCCATACTAACCTGAATGCAAACTTTATCCATCCATCCATGTTCTTCTGCCACAGCAAATGGCAAAATCTGCAAAGATTGGAACTGATGTCAACAAAACCGGAAGTCACACATCTGTGGGCTTTTCTTAGAGTTCGACAAGCTCACAGCTTAGATTGATGTATACAGTCAGACAGATCAAGGCAGCAGCATTCCTTCTGAAAAACCTTCACTTCAACAATAACATTAGATAATAACAGTAACAACCTCTTAGTCTGTGCTGACGCCATAATTGATTCTCCACGAATCAGTCCAAGGTGCATTCAACTGGATTAACTGGAGAGAGAGATGCAAGCCAACTAGACTGACTTAGATCTAGAAGCACGGGCCAAATGCTTTGAGGAGAATGCATGAATCGATGTTGACTGGTGGAGTAGGATCTTTACCATGAAAACACCAGAGGTGGAACTTAACAGAGAACAAGCTGCAGTGGAAGATGTGACAGCTTGTCAAACCAGTAACATAAATCAGAAATTGTAGCCTATGGTTCCAAGAAAAAGTCATTTGATTTCTACTGGGGTAGATGTTTTGAGAATATCACCTTGATCTTTTATGGTTTTCAGATTGAAATAAGACTTGTAAACTGCTTGTAAATAAATAATTTATTCATTACATTGTGTATATTTAGAAATAAAATAAGATTACTGATGTAGATGTTTGAAAAAAATTTACTTGGATGTGTGGGATTATTTAGGTATTCATAAACACACAGTCATCCTCGATTGTGTAGCTGGCCCTTCGCTTTAATAGCTATATTTCTAATAAAGTTTCTGTTTCTCTAGCTCAAGTTTCTACTTTTCCACCCTTAACTTGGCTGATTAAAAGTAAGATTTTAAAATCAATCCTGTAATGTACAGGAAGCCAGTGGAGGGAGCGCAACACAGGTGTGATGTGGTGCCTCTTCTTTCCTGTCAGGAGGCAGGCAGCAGCATTTTGGACTAACTGCAGGCGCTGAATAGATGACTTGTCTAAGCCCACATATAAGGAGTTACAATAGTCAAGGAGGTAAGTTATGAAGGCATTAATCACCCTCTCTATATCTTTAGGAGGGAGATGGGCCTTTACCTTGGCTATAGTTCTCAACAGGAAAAAGCAGGATCTAACAGTTGCAGACATCTGTTTATCAAATTTAAACGCACTATCCAATACAACACCAAGACCCCCCACAGTTGAGCGATTATTTGAACTCAAATGGCCGAGAGAATCCACATCAAGCAGTTCAGGATGTCCAAACACTATGACCTCTGTCTTGTCTCCATTTAGGTTGAGGAAGTTTTGGTTCATCCATGTTTTGATGTTCTTAATACAATCAAGCCGGGGCTGCATTGAGCCCTTTGGTTTAACAGCCAAAACAGTGGAAAGAGACCTCATACCTCTCAAAAATGGAGGCCAGGGGCAGCATATATAAAGAAAATAAGACGGGGCCTAAGACAGAACCTTGAGGGACACCACAGGCAAATGGGGCTGTCTCAGAGGAATAATCACCGAGGTGGACAGAGAAACTCCTATCTGTTAGATAGGATTGAAACCACCTATATGCAGTACCTTTGATTCCTATACAGTTTTCCAACCGTGACAAGAGGATTGAGTGGTCAACAGTATCAAAGGCAGCAGTGAGGTCTAAGAGCACTAGGACGGCAGAGACTCCTGAGTCAACAGTTAAAATCAAGTCATTGAAAACTCCTAAAAGTGCCGTTTCAGTGCTGTGACAGGGACACTGGCACCATCTGATTACGTCGGAGTGTGACTCAATGGTTCCCCTCGTTGCTTGTGAATAACTTCACAAGAACAAGTACTTCCTGCTTCCTCTAACAGATATAAATTCTCCTTCATACTCTCTGCTATTTCTCTGCAAGAATAGGTAGCGTCTGCATATAAGGCATACTTGAAATTTATTTGGATGTTTTTATATACCGTCTGTATGCCTGTATTTTTAATTTGTCGTTGTTAACGAATTTATTCCCTCTGCGGCAAAACTAATAGTTCCTCTAGGACAAATAAAAGGTCTTGAATTAAATACTCAAAGACTTATCAACACAATGGATGATGTATGATGATACAAGTGAACTCACTACAAACTAACTCCCCTCCCGCTTGACGCCTCTCCCGTCCCCGCCTAAGCCCACTGTGTCTTTATCTTCCTCTGAGACATAGTCCTGGTAGGAGCCACTGTAAATCACCTGGGTACAGTATTCCCTGTTGTCAAATCGGCCTCCGTTGGTCTTGGGAGCTGTGTTTGTTCCTGGTCCGTGTCCACTGGGAGGCTGCTGAGCCTGGTTCCATTGCCCATTGCAGAGATGGCAGCTGGCGGAAATGGATTAGCCGATATGCACTTGTTGGTGAGCCGCGAGTGTGTTATGCTTTTGTCCTCCGCATGAAAAGCTGACACGCTGCGTGTGCATTGTCCTGCCACGATTGCTTTATCCGTCATACTTGCCTTCAGGGTGCTAGGGACCTGTTGTTTGTGGTTCCAAGGGGGGCCTAAACTATCTTATTTCTTGCCTGTCCCTCAATTGTATTTCACCTCCATTTATTGTATTTCACCTATTTAACCAAGAATGATAGAGCTACAGACTGATGTAATGAAATTTATGGGACCACTCTAGGATTAGGGTAGTTTGTTCTTTTGGTTTTCTGTAGGTTAGAAATTATACTGTATAGACTGCATGTGCTTCATTTATTTGTAGTATCTATTTAATTAATGTGTTAGTACTTCAAATATGTTTGCTTAGTGTTTGGGGCACTACATACAAGCTTCAGATACTGAACTCCGAATTGCCCCTGGCGGCTATTCCGCCAGTGTATGTGTGAGTGTGAATGTTAGTTTCCGTTTGAGCACTTAGGCTCAGTGTATGAATGTGTATGACTGGTGAATGCAGATGTAGTGTAAAAGCGCTTTGACTAGAAAGGCGCTATACAAGTACGGAGCATTTACAGATAACTTAATCTCAATTAAATGTCAATTTTCACAAATCTGCAGTATTTATTATTATTGTACTTGTATGTTTGACTAAAACTAGCACTAAAACTAATAAAAGCTAAACTAAAACTAAGCATTTTCAAAAAACTAAACTAGCAAACCCATGTTAAAAACTCAACTGAAATTGAAAGCAAAAAGTCAAAATGATAATAATAATAAAAACTAATGCAAAATCCAAAACTATAATAACCTTGGTGCCAATCAATTCTTTCACTCATATTCTTTGTATTTATCATTGCTAGCTTTATAATAACAGCTATTTTGTGTGTAGGTTTGCGTCATTTCCTGTTTCACATTTGTTTTATCTTGTGTGTTTCCTTGACAAAACATCGTTCGGAGACCCAGCCGTTGTCAGCTCGTGTAGTGTGTGACCCATTATCAGTCACGTACTGTCACTTCAAGACTCCCATCACAAGACAGCAAGTTGTGTACTTTGAACAGCACGGGCATTGGCCCACGCTGAAAGTCATGTAATCTGCACGATAACCCACTAATGAAAAGTTGGTCGACTAAGACATTTTTATTTTATAGTTTAAAAATGGCATAGAAGTTAAATAAAAGCAAACTGGCAATAAAAAGCTGTTCAAAATTTTTGTAGGTGTCGCAGAGTAATGTGGGGGCCTCCTCTGTATAAATTGTATTATGACTTGGCCTGAACATAAAATAATTTGTCAGAAAGATTTTAATTCCTGCATCTAGAGGCACTAAAGCATCAGGTCAAAATTAACACTTAGTTTATGACTAAATACAACTGCAAAACTAATGACATTCCCATCAAACTCTGCTGTACTTTGTATGGTAAACATTACACCTGCTTAACATTAGCATGTTAGTATAGTTAGTGTGACCATGTTACCATGCTGACGTTAGCATTTGGCTCAAAGCACCAAGTAAAGAATGTATAGTACAGAAATGTCGATCTGAGAAGAGCCTTTAATGTCATAGCCTGGTTCAGTACACAAAACCAGAATCATGGGTAAGACTTCTGACTTGATGGTTGTCCAGAAGACACTCATTGACCCCCTCCTCAAAGAGGGTAAGCCACAGAAAGTCATTGCTGAAAGGGCTGACTTTGATGTTCTGTATCAAAGAATTTTCATAGAAAGTTGACTACAAGGTTAAAGTCTGGCAGAAAAAAGGTGCACAAGTAACAGATATTACCGTAGCCTTGAGAGGATTTTAAAACTAAGCCAATTCAAGGAGTGGACTGAGGCTGGAGCCACCAGGCACGTGTCCAGGAAATGAGCTACTAGTGTTCTTCCAAGTGTCAGGCCACTCTGGAACCAGAGATAACGTAGGAAGCGTCTCATCTGGGCTAAGGAGAAAAAGAAGTTCCTCGGTGGTCCAAAGTCCTCTTTTCAGATGAAAGTAAATTCTTAACTTCATTTGGAAATCAAGGTCCCAGAGTCTGGAGGATGAGTGGAGAGGAACAGAATCCAAGTCAGTGATGATTTGGGGTGCCATGTCATCTGCAGGTGTTGTTCCACTGTGTTTTATAAAGTCCAGAGTCAATGCAGCGTCTACCAGGAGATTTTAGAACACTTCATGCTTCCATCTGCTAACGTGTTTTATGGAGATGCTGATTTCCTTTTCCAGCAGGACTTGGCACCTGCCCACAGTGCCAAAACAACTAGTAACTGGTTTGCTGAGCATGGCGTTACTGTGCTTGATTTGACAGTCAACTGTCAACTTTTCAGAAGGTCGACATTTCTGTATTCTTATTCTTATTACATGTTATTCTTCTTTATTCAAATATTCTAATATTTTGAGAGATGGATTTTACTTTTTGTGTAATGAAGCTAGAATATGTGAACATTTCACTTTTTGACTTGAATGAATTTTGAAAAAATTAACTTTTGCACAATATTCAAATTTTCTGAGATGCACCAATAAAGGCTTAAAACCCTGTGCCCCTGACAGTTAGTCAGTCTTTGTCTCTCCCCTGATTTCCAGCATTTTGATTTAGTCTTGGTCCAAACTGAGCTCTACATTTTAACAAGAGAACATTTTAACATATTTATTTATTTATAACTCCATGTTAGGAAGGATTTTCCCTTCAAGGTACATTTTGTTTAAAGAACACATTTAAAAGCTCATCCATATGCACTTTCAAGTGTCTCTCTAAAATGGAGAACTCGTTAAGATGTGCACAAGAGAAGGTCACATAGGCCATGAAATCTAGTGCCTGTTAATTACATCTTCACTCGCCCAAGGCTAGACTGGAGCACACAGAGCACAGGAAATGTCAATGCAATTGACTCGAGGTCTGAGGGCTTACATGAGTTGAGTGATGCCTCAGCTTATCCAAATCTAAACCCCACAGAAATGCAACAGCACAAAGCTTAACAACACTTGGCCCATGTATGGCAGGAAATGTATTGGGTTGTTGTGTCTGTGGGCGGACATATTGCACTCTCCATTCCTGCAGGTCATTTAGTGCAGTTTAAAGGAAAATGGGTTTCAGTTGAGTTTCTGTGCGTGGAGTGTTCTAATGTGTGGTGTTGTTTGCCTTGTTTGTTCATCTTTAAGCACAAGTAAGGGGTTAAGCTAATAAAACTTTCAGGCCAGAGTACAATGTAAAGAGCCACAGAATGAGAAAAACATTATGTGGTTTATTTTGAAAAAAAACCTTAATTGGAAGTATTATTCTTTACTATACAGTCACAGGGGAAAGTATATGAATCCTTTGGAATTACCTGGATTTCTGCTTAAATTGGTCAAAAAATATGATCTGATCTTCATCTAAGTCACAGCAATAGACAAACATGGTCTGCTTAAACTAATATCACACAAACAATTATATGTTTTCATGTTTTTACTGAACACACCATGTAAATATTCACAGTGCAGGATGGAAAAAGTATGTGAACCCCTAGGACTAATGACTTCTCCAACAGCAAATTGGAGTCAGGAGTCAGCCAACCTGGAGTCCAATCAATGAGACAAGATTAGAGGTGTTGGTTTGAGCTGTCCTGCCCTATAAAAAACACACACCTATTTTAATTTTGCTAAAGCATTGCCTGATGTGAACCACACCTCAAACAAAAGAGCTCTCAGAGGACCTAAGATTAAGAATTGTTGAGTTCCATAAGAGTTACAAAACTATCTCTACAAACCTTGATGTCCATCACTCCACAGTAAGACAATTTGTCTATAAATGGAGAAAGTTCAGCAATGTTGTTACTCTCCCTAGGAGTGGCCATCCTGAAGAGATGACTGAACGAGCACAGCGCAGAAGGCTCAATGAGGTTAAAAAGGATCTAAAGAGGACCTAAAGTGTCAGCTGAAGCTTTACAGTAATCTCTGGACCATGCTAACATCTCTGTTGATGACTCTACGATACGTCAAACACTGAACAAGAATGTAATTCATGGGAGGACATCACGGAGGAACCCACTGCTGTCCAAAGAAAAAACATTGCTGCACATCTGAAGTTTGCAAAAGAACAACTGGATGTTACACAGCACTATTGGCATATTATTCTGTGAAATGATGAAACCAAAGTTAAGTTGTTTGGAAGGAACACACAACCCTACATGGGTTGCACAGCACACCAACATCATAACTCCATCCCAACTGTGAAGTATGGTGGAGGGGGAATCATGGTTTGGGACTGCTTCGCTGCCTGTAAGGCAATGTAAGGCCATTTGTTCCCACCCTGCACTGTGAATGTTTGCACAGTGTGTTCAATAAAACCATAAAAACATATAATTGTTGGGTGATATTAGTTTAAGCAGACTATGTTTGACTGTTGTTGTCAATTAAATAAAGATCAGATCAAATTTTATGACCAATTTATGCAGAAATCCAGGTAATTCCCAAGTGTTTTTCCTGCAACTGTAGCATTTATTTTATTTGAAATACATTTTTCAAAAAGTGCATGTGTTGTAATGAATTTCTCTACCAATGCAAAGCAGGTGAAACCAAAGTTAAGTTATCTCTCACATCGGCAGACATTATACAAAGCTAAAATAGACAGAATTGTTTGCTGTGCAGGTTCTTGGTATGGCTGAAGGCTGGTTATGACCTGCTACTGCTCTTTATGTCCTCCAAAGTGAGTGGAGGAGGATGGCTGACAGTAAATTGGACTGATGGACTCAAGGACGCTTGATTGAACATTTCCTTTCTCAAACCTCAGTGCCATGGGAAGAGTCGCACAAAGCTGTACTGCTGTCAAGGACAGATTCAATGTACAGACCTTGTTTACCAGACAGACAGTCCAGGTGGAATCTATAACACCAGTAAAGTCAATTTTACTTATCACAAGTCAGTATCACAAATTTGCTTTAAGGGGCTTTACCATCCGTAAGCATATGACATCCTCTATCCTAGACCCTCAATTTGTATAAAGAAAAACTGAAACCAATCTTCAGGAAGAGCAACAGAGGAGGGATCTCTCTCCCAGGATGGACAGATATCTTGCTGTATGTACAGAATACACCAACAATACAAAAAACATGATAGACCATCCGGAGAAAGAATTATAGATTACTTAAATTACTACATATTACTAAAAATACACAAAAGATCAATTAAATTTTACAATCACTTAAAATTAAGTAATCCTCAGACATACCATCACAAAGCCCTAACATGCTAGGAGGTGAAACCAGAGAAGAGTCCCCTCAGCCAGCTGGTCCTGAGGCTCTTTACAGAAAACCCAACATGTCCCCAACAGCCTCAGAACAGCAACGCCTACTCAAGCAGACCATACCAAATTATCAACAAGCAAAAAGAAAACCAAATTACAATGTTATCTGGCCCTAAAAAGAAAATTCACACTGGCAAATTACCTGACTCCAATAAAGTGTCCTAAATTTAGAAAAAGGTTCACTACATACAGAGTTAGTGAACACAGCATGGCCATAGAAAATGGTCACCACAGACAAAGCGGGCTAGCAGAAGAGGAGAGACTCTTGTCCCAATGCGACAGAAGACAGGTGTCGTTTCACAAATATATCCTGTAGAGCTTTCCAGCAGGTATAACTAGTGATTTACACACACACACACACACACA
>NC_060166.1:9498770-9500426 GCF_021292245.1 Micropterus dolomieu
TGTTTACCAGACAGACAGTCCAGGTGGAATCTATAACACCAGTAAAGTCAATTTTACTTATCACAAGTCAGTATCACAAATTTGCTTTAAGGGGCTTTACCATCCGTAAGCATATGACATCCTCTATCCTAGACCCTCAATTTGTATAAAGAAAAACTGAAACCAATCTTCAGGAAGCGCAACAGAGGAGGGATCTCTCTCCCAGGATGGACAGATATCTTGCTGTATGTACAGAATACACCAACAATACAAAAAACATGATAGACCATCCGGAGAAAGAATTATAGATTACTAGACACATTTTCACTACAATTTGACAAATGGGACAAAACAATCATAGAATCTTTCCTCACAGAGTTCTGTAAGAGCATCCTGCAGGTGCAGAAAAAAAACACCAAATAACATGTGCAGAGCAGAAATCGGCCAATACTCCCTCTTACTAAAAATACACAAAAGATCAATTAAATTTTACAATCACATAAAATTAAGTAATCCTCAGACATACCATCACAAAGCCCTAACATGCTAGGAGGTGAAACCAGAGAAGAGTCCCCTCAGCCAGCTGGTCCTGAGGCTCTTTACAGAAAACCCAACATGTCCCCAACAGCCTCAGAACAGCAACGCCTACTCAAGCAGACCATACCAAATTATCAACAAGCAAAAAGAAAACCAAATTACAATGTTATCTGGCCCTAAAAAGAAAATTCACACTGGCAAATTACCTGACTCCAATAAAGTGTCCTAAATTTAGAAAAAGGTTCACTACATACAGAGTTAGTGAACACAGCATGGCCATAGAAAATGGTCACCACAGACAAAGCGGGCTAGCAGAAGAGGAGAGACTCTTGTCCCAATGCGACAGAAGACAGGTGTCGTTTCACAAATATATCCTGTAGAGCTTTCCAGCAGGTATAACTAGTGATTTACACACACACACACACACACACACACACACACACACACACACACACACACACACACACACACACACACACACACACACACATATATATACATACACATATATATACACACATATATATATATATATGTATATATATGTGTGTGTGATTTTGAGAGTGAAAGATGAATAGATAACATGTAATGACTTGCAAAGACGAAGATACAGTCTGCTGTATTGCAGATGTCTTGATTATTTTTTGATTGTGACATTACATCTAAGAGCTCTGGTTCTTAGCTATAATCTCACTGGCTGGGTTGTGAAGATGAATTATTGGAGTCAGACAGAAACCGAGGCTTTGACATGAGTTTTGTCAGAATTAGGTGACAACCAGCCTTATCATTATTAGCTTCACATGCATCTGTCCATTTCATCAGAGAAGAGACTCATCTCTCTGACACTCAGCTATCTGGCAAATGTAGTAATGTTGTTGACCTACAATATTGAAAACAAACATAAAGATGGTAGTGACTTTCATCTATTGTGAGAAGTCCCTGGATTAAGTTATAGGGCGGTGTCCAAACTAAAACAAAAAGTGTGTCCAGGGCTCAACAGTAACGTTGGCTCGATAGCCTGGGGCCAGTAAAAAGTACATCGGGAAAACAAAAACAAAAACGAAAAAAAAATCACATTACAAACTCAACATTCTGCAGTTGATTTGCAGCTCTTGGCACGCACCATTGTCCAATCCAGAG
>NC_060166.1:9501197-9519313 GCF_021292245.1 Micropterus dolomieu
TGTGTGTGTGATTTTGAGAGTGAAAGATGAATAGATAACATGTAATGACTTGCAAAGACGAAGATACAGTCTGCTGTATTGCAGATGTCTTGATTATTTTTTGATTGTGACATTACATCTAAGAGCTCTGGTTCTTAGCTATAATCTCACTGGCTGGGTTGTGAAGATGAATTATTGGAGTCAGACAGAAACCGAGGCTTTGACATGAGTTTTGTCAGAATTAGGTGACAACCAGCCTTATCATTATTAGCTTCACATGCATCTGTCCATTTCATCAGAGAAGAGACTCATCTCTCTGACACTCAGCTATCTGGCAAATGTAGTAATGTTGTTGACCTACAATATTGAAAACAAACATAAAGATGGTAGTGACTTTCATCTATTGTGAGAAGTCCCTGGATTAAGTTATAGGGCGGTGTCCAAACTAAAACAAAAAGTGTGTCCAGGGCTCAACAGTAACGTTGGCTCGATAGCCTGGGGCCAGTAAAAAGTACATCGGGAAAACAAAAACAAAAACGAAAAAAAAATCACATTACAAACTCAACATTCTGCAGTTGATTTGCAGCTCTTGGCACGCACCATTGTCCAATCCAGAGTTGGAGTGACGCAACGAGTGGTTGTCAAATGTTTTTTCCTAATCTCAATCAAGCAGCAAACCTCTGGGTCTGAAAGTGAAACCATGCAGACGTAACTTAAGCCTGCATTCTCGCTAACGGACAGCAGGGAGCAAGTCCGTTGATTGCAAAAAGAAGTCCAGTGTTCTGACGATTTATGCTTCCTTAGAAAAATGCTACCTAACGTCTAAACACTAACTCTAACCCTACCCCTAACCATTAGCCATGCAAAGAACTGCCAAGTAGCACATCTCGATAGGTAGCATAAATCGACAGAACACTGGTTCCATCAGAAATAATTGTTAAAAGACCCTAGTTCTCATGTGAATTATTACCTCAGTAAACACTTTCCCAAGGCGTTTATGGTCTCAGTCGCTAGTTTCATGTCTTCAACACAGCATGATGTTCATTTTGTATATTTCTGTCCCATTTAGGGGGAAATAAACCAGAAAGCAGCATATACTTTAGGACGGGACTACCTTGTGATTGACAGGTCACTACCATGGCGGTTACTTGTATCCGCAGCTCTGTGTAATTTTCTATTGAAGGCTGTCAGCAGGGGAGAGAGCATGACATGTCGGTTATCCAGGATATATCCAGGATATATTTAATAATCAATTAAACATGTTAACAGAGTAACATAACTTATCTAAGTCTTTGGTTTTCTGATAAATAACTTTTGGAGGGAGGGACGGTAAAAATTGTCTTCAGGCCAGTAAGTTTCAAACCCACTGGCCCTGGTGTCTTATGCAAAATTAATTCATTTTAATTCATTAATTAATTAACATAATTCAATTTGTAAATGAGAGATTTTCAGTGTAGATGATGTTCACAAGAGCAGTATTTTGTATGCACACTGTATTGGCAGTTTAAAACCTTATTCATTTTATACTGTCTTATATTAAACAGAATACTGTCTAAGAACTTTTTATCTGCCTCCAATGGAATTCAGTCCAGCAATGTTGTCAGCAACTGTTTATGCCCAGCAGACAGAGGCAGGAAAAGACTCTCTAGACACAAGGCTGTGAAACTACACACAAAACACTGTGTTTAAGGACCGTCTCTTTGCCTAACAAGCTCAGATGTCTGCTTGCAAATGTGTGACTGAATACAGCAATAAACTCCGACAAAGACAGATTGCTCTTTGTGAATTCATCTGTAAAAGGCCACCACACATATAGAAATCAGAATCAGTAGGAGCTTTATTGCCAAGTAGTGTTTTACACATACAAGGAACTTGCTTTGGTGACAAGGTGCTACACGCAGACAGACAAACATACAGATGACATGAATAGATGTATAAATATATAAATATGGAATAAACAAAGGCAAGTTATATAAGAATAGTAGAAGAATAGAGAAAAATAGATAAATATTGTTGTTAAAGAAAATTATCCAGGCTGAGGACTATACCATTTTTTTTATCTTCACAATACCTGCATTTCAGATCTAACCCAATTGCTTTCGCAGTGTGCGTAATGCCAAATGATTCTGTTGTCCAATTAATGATAATTTATTAATTAATTTCACTGATGATAACAAAATCACTAGCTCCTTAGATTTCATTGCAGAGTTTTGCAGGAATTTTTAATGAAATGTCAATACCAGCCTGAAAAGTCATCAAAATGATGTATTGATCTATATCAGGCTACATAAGCTTCAATCTTTTCAATGAACAAGAGTAAGAACATAATTGTATGATGCTTTATCAAGCAAGACATAAGTGGGTTACTTCATTTCACGGTGGGGGGCCAGTATCTCGCTTATAACTCAGTCAGAGGACGTGATGGGACTCTATAAGTCTTAAAGAGTCTTCCACTAAAAAAAAAATTCCCAGACAGTTGAAGACAATAAACACTTCTTACAAGTGTTGAGAAGAGGCTCGGTGACAAGGAGGGAGGAAAGGGAGCTTGATGGATAATAATTTTGCTTTCACGAAGCCCACTTAAATGTCAGAAGGGAGGGGCGTAATATTCTCCAATTAATAACTGGAGCTCATGTGTATCTGCAAAACACTGATAAATGGAGAATGCAGGCAGCAAGAAGCAGTTAAACATGAGGATGAAGTAAATAGGAAGGTAAGAAAAATATCACCGGATGAGACAATTACAATTTCACGGTTATAAAGCCAGTCGCACTGAAGAAGACTTTACATCCTCCAAGAAGGTTATGTTTTTGGTGTTTGTCTGAATGTCTGTCAGCAGAAAAAAACCACAGGCCTGATTGGATTCAGAACTGATCCGAATCACGGGGCAGATACATGACAAATATTTTTTCACTTTCATTAGCAATTGTCAATTGTAACACTAAACAATTAAACTAAATTTGTCACGCATGTGCAAACTCGTAATTAATATGAATAGTGTACCACTACTAAGCTTTAAATAAAACATAATACCCATCTGAAACACCCCTGTAGAAACAAATGCAGCTGGTATGTAAGAAATAAGCAGTCAGGGATGTGGAGTCACGGGGATGTAACCCACGTGAATCGTGCAAATCCAAAAATATATACTGTATTTTATGGTCATGCTAGATTCTCGATATCCTCTGCCTGTTTGACAGCAGGCGGGGCACATCTCCTACACACACAGCAGACAGCAGAATCTGAGAGGTCACAGTGGAGACAGTGAACTAGGAGAAGTGATAACGTTTGACGTGCTACATCACTCATGTTGTCGGGAACATTAGGCTATTTATTTTAACAAAATTTACTGCCATTTTAAATGTGTTTCCGCTGAGATATTATTGGCCAAGGTCTGTCGGTCAAGTGCCTTTCTAGTTATTTATGTTAACTTTAATAAAGCATTGTTGCTGGGGGAGAGAGAGGATTGTAAACACATCTCACACCAGGGAGCTTTCCAGAGCAGCTCAACTGGAGCAACAAGGTGGTCCTTGTTGCAATTTTTAGCAGCAATTTATGAGAAAGGGGAGATTTCCTGTGGTTAATTTTCAGCCTGCCAAGTCTCCTGTTAAGTCTGAATCTGTGCAGGGGTTTAGTAGTCAGCACTTAGTAGCATCACTACAGTAACCTGTGATAAGTAGTTGGCTATGTGACTAATCATATGTGACAGAATAATTCATAACTAATTCTGAGATCAAATAATTAATTTGAAAAGCTAATTTGATTATTTTTAAAGTTATTACAATATTCCATTTTCAGGACATGTAATTTCACACCACACTAGCATTTTAGCTGCGTGTCAGATTTGATCTCCATCTATATTAAAACTAACATCGAGTGGCCTTTCACATACACTGGGCATGCATCTGCGGGTGTAAACATTAAGTCGATTTCCACCGCAGCTGCAGAAGATTTGGTGATAAAGGAGAGGGGAAAAGCCAAAAACCACAATAAGAATAATACCACCTCTTTAACAAAAACACCAAAACAAAAACAGTAGCATTGTATTTTTGCCTGACTCATAAGACCCAATCAGGAAGCCAAACGTGAGTGTCTGTCATCGTTTTCAATCTTCTCCGTTTTAGTTTTTTGGATTCACTGTTTTAGTCTGGACGGGAGGTGCAAACATAGCAATAGGTCTCTGTTTTAAAATGAAAACGCAGTAGTGTTGATGTAGCCTAAGAGGTGGAATGCAGATCCTTGTCTGGTTGGTAATGCCTCAGGACTCCAGTACAGGGATGACAGCAACTTGGCAGTGAGTATGAGGAGCTAGATACCATGTTGTGCCAGACAGATTTTACTTTAACAGTAGAGTATTAATATACTCCTTTGTCTGTTTTATTATTTATTAAAATGTATTTATTTGTCACCTGGCCGGACAAGGGGGCAGACATGGGGATGAGGGACACAAACACCACACAAACAGACAACTCAGAGAAAGGACAACAAGAGAATGGGGATGGGGGCTGGGGACAACAGAAAATAACAGAGGGAAACACCAATTGCAGAAAGCAACAAAGCCTGCAAGAGAACGGGATGGGGGGCTTAGGGCGGAGAAAAACAAACAAAATAAAGAAAACAAAAAAACAAAGACAACCAGCCGAACAGCAGCAATAAACAGCTGACATAAGAAAACAACTGAGGGAGAAATGAAAACGAGAAACAATCAAGCAAAATAAATAAACAACACAGCACAGCCATGAGAGCTGGAATAATAACATTTAATTTAAATAAGTAACTAAAAGAAGGGCCGAGAACACCTGGCACAAGCCCAGCACACTCCACATCCCGACAATTAACTCCTCTCCAGAGGAGTCCGCGCCTCACCCTGAGGGAGAACAGCGGAGAGCCGTGCCTGGGAGCTCCCCGCTGCCAGGAAGTGATAACTCAGGAAAACCAAGGCCAACAGTCCCCCAGCCCAGCCGGAGACCATCCCCCCCGAGTGCAGTCAGAGCCAGCGGCCCCCGAGTACAGTGAACCTGAGGCCGGTCCTGTCACCAGGCAGCCATCCCCAAGGACAACACTGGTCATGTGGCCCCAGGACTACCACATGCCCCCATTGTGAGAGAGCCGGCAGGTGGAAACTGCGTGAGCCCCCAACGTGCCCCTCCCACCCCCCAAGCCCTCTGTGTCTAATGTGTAATTAAAATTAAGGGGCAGCCAGTGGGGGTGGAAGAAGGGCGAGGCCACAATAAAGCAGTCCCACCCACCAAACACCCTGCAGCCTGCCTGCCCCCCAGAGTCCTAAGGGTGTATGTAGTGAGACATGATTGAAGGGGTGAAGGTGAAAGAGGTCAAAGGGAGGTTACAATGGTCCTCTCCACTGGGGCCAGGTTCCTGACTGGCCCCAGCATTCAGCCCCATCCCCCGCTCCCCTAAGCAAGAGGATGCCAGGTCCCTCCAGCCCAGGGCTTGTAGCAAGATGTCCTCGCGCACCACCAGCAACAACCCCACCCAGCCCTAGGACGGGTCCAGGGGGGCCCAGCCCCCCTAGCGCATAGAGCCCCCACCCTAGACCCAGAGATCCAAAGCCCCAAAGGGTGGTGTCATGGCAACATCCAGCATATGGTCTCTCCACCCTCAAGTCCACCTTTCTGCAGCTCGGTGTCCCCCTTTCCTCAGAAAAAACAGAAGGACCCAGCACAACTCTCAAATTTCTTGGCATCACCCTAGATTCTCTTTCCTTCCAAGCTTCCCTCCCTACCATACATTTCAAACTACCTCCTTTCCCACAGATGCACCAAGCACCAACTTCTCTCCCTGCTCGGGCACCTAAACTTTGCCATCCGCATCATCCCTCAAGGCCGATCCTTCCTCTCACACATTGTCTCTATTGCCGCAGTTCCGTCCCTCCATGACTAAGTGGTACTCAACGCACTTGTAAAATGGAGCTTAGATTGTGGCACAACTTCCTGTCTTCCTGGTACGGTATCTCGTTCTTTTACGATGACCACATAACCCAACCCGAAGACATCGACTTATACACCAACGCAGAACCCTCTTCCAGTTTCGGTCGCTACTACAGAAGCAGATGGTTCACCTCTGAGTGGCCGCCAGAATTGTCCTCACTCTCCCCCTCCTCCGCCCTTTCTGAACTGTACCCAATAGTCATCACCGCCATTCTTTGGGGGCACGAGTGGTCCAGGCTTCCGAAACACCATCGCTGACTCCCTCTCCCTTTTCTCTTCCCAGAAATTCAAATCCTTGGCACCAGACTCGGACCCCAATCCAACACCGGTCCCTGAGTTTTCAGTCATGATATTCACGTGAATCCCCAGCTTCTCCACCTTGTCTCCGAATCATGACAATCAATGATAAACAGTCTTGCTCCCAAGACCTTCTCATCATACTATTCAGGGTAGTGTACATTCCGAACTTTCCATACCTCATTCGGCCTGCCATTCCACTCCGTCGACATCATATCCGTAACCAGCTTCATCAACTAACCCTAAGATCAGAACATCCACCATCCACGTATACCTTAGTGGGATAAACTTTTTTGTTAAACTCCTGTCCGGAGCACCCCCCATTTCCACATGCTAATCAAAGGCCTCTGAAAAACGGAACCTCAGCTCCCTCCTAAACAATTAACCCTCATATCAGACCTCCTTGCCCGTTGCATCCATACTCTCAGCCATGTTCCTCCTCGCATTCTTCGGTTTCTTAAGATGCTCAGAATTCACCACTGCCTCATCCATTTACAATCCTACCTGGCACACAAGTCTCTCCGACGAGCCTCCTCATCTTGATGGGTGGCATGGACCTCGTTTGTGAAATGCAGTTATATAACTACAGCACAGGAACAGGACCACACCTCTCCCTCGCACTAATCAACTACCTGTGCCTCATTCAATTCCTCCACCTGTGTCTTCCTAACCCAATCAACTGCACACACATATATACAACGCGTTCTCACCTCAGTGCGTCATTAGCAATGCTTTCAGACAGCGGGACAAAGCGTAATTATTTGACACTAAAGGTACCATTCAGCATCCATATGAAACGCCACCGTTCGCTACATTGCAGCAACACAAAGGAGGCTAACCCTACTTGCCAGCACATCATAGCTAGCAAGCACTTCTGGCACTGCCGGCACCACCCCTCAGCATCTGTATGAGACACTTTGGGGCTTCTCATACAGATGCTGATGGGTACCTTTAGCGTCAAATAACTACACTTTGTCACTTTTTCTGAAAGCGTTGGCATTGAACACCTTGAGATGAGAATAGTCTGGTATATAAATCCGTCTAACCCCTCCCGTTCTCGTCTTCATCCCTCTCCCCTCAACCCCTCTGTCATAAATACTCTTCATCATCTCAATAAAGTACTTTTATACCTCATATTGTCGTGGACCTCGTTAGTGAACTGCAACTTTTAATATGTTTGTTTTCTGAATGGAGTTCAGATCGATCAAGGCTAGGCTATGCTAAAATTGTATTTGCTCTATCAACACTCAAAATATATAACTTTAAAATTATATAAACTCACCGGCGTTTTTGTTTATGACAGCCGCTGTTCAGCCTTATCAGTAATGCTACTACTAAAACAGATTTTATGTACACTTCCACCACAGTATGTACTACACTTCAGTTAAATTAAGTGTTTTCTATGCTGCAGTTACTTTGCCACTGGTGACTCATTCAGGACCATTGCTAACAGCTTCCGTGTTGGGATCACCACTGTCTTCAATATTGTCCCTGATGTCGCCACCATTATTTGGGACTGTCTTGCGGAGGAGTTCATGGCTGTGCCCACCAGAGGGGAGTGGAGGTAGAAATTTTCCTCTCTGCTGTGGAGAGCTGGATGGCAGGCATCTCGTTGTCAACCCCCCTGCTAATCTGGGATTTCGTAAAGTGCTTTGATCCAACACCATCCAACTGCTTACTGACCTGCCAGTACCAGGAGCTGACCACTGAGTCTTTGTTGCAAGTGGCCTTTCCACTCCGGAAAACCTCATGAGGCCATTCCCTGGGTGCGTCCATGCAAGAGAGCGTAGTATTTTTAACTACCGTCTCTTTTTAACTACCTTTGGGATCCTTTTCTTCCCAGTGGAGAATGTACAGGCATGCCATTGAGGTCCATCCAGATGTTGCAGAGAAGTTTGTGAAGGCCACCTGTGTTGTCCATTTCTTCATGCAGAGGACAACCCAGACAGCTACAGTGAGGGTGAGCATCCCTGTTGATGAGGTGGAGCCACTGCCAGGTCTAGAAAGACTTGCTGCCAATAACTCAGCAAGAGAGGCCATCAGGGTTAGGGAGACATTCACATCCTACTTCTCTGCAGAGGGATCTGTCGCATGGCAAGACACCAAGTAGTGCACAAACCCAAAACAGCTCTTTAAAGAGCCACCCACACATTACTAATGAGCAAACATCCTGCAATATTACTATATTGTGTATATAAGTCAATAAAAAATGTCATCAATATATATTCATATCAGAGAATATTGTCTCTTTTTATTTTTATCTGTGATTTATTGATATTGTGAGTTAATACAGCTTTATGGGGGATGTCTGCACTGCATCGCAACACAATATCAATAAAAGCAGACATCACTGTACTTAACTTTTAAGATAAATATTCAAAACTACAGTAGTTTTAAACTGCCAGGAAAATAAATTGAAAATGGTCTGCTTTTATGTTATGTAAAAGATTAGTCTGATGATAGTGCTGAATTTTTGGTTTTCAAATGTTTTTAAGATTAAGGACATATGGATTAATTTAAAATAATTTTAAATGCTAATGTAGATAAGGACTATGCGGTGTCTATTTTATGTCGGGAACTGATCATGTCTTGACAGCGTATCCTGCACAATCAACAATCATCCTACAGTATTGTTTTTGCACTATATTTAGTGCTGATGTTGTGACTGGAAGTATGACCACATTTAGCAGCTAACCAAACACAAAACTATGTGTACACTGCACTTAAATTATCATAAAAACATGACCTGAACTTTTGAACAAAATATCTATCATGACATAAAGACAGACACATAGTTGTTACCTTTGTGTGTCAACTGTATTTTTGTAAATAAGGAATATGTAGTAACTTTGTGCAGACATGTTCACATTAAACATACTCAACTTTTTAAAAAAATATTTACAATGACTTTATAAAAAAGAAGAACAAAAGCCCACTTGGTTCCCTGCAAAGATTATCACCCTGACAACCTATTCCACAGGTTCCAAATTGCGCACCACAGTGCTGGCTTCATAAACAATCTTGTGAATTTGAATTTTCACATACTCCTTCTGCTGGGGTAGCAATCTCTGCAGGGAACGAACCAGGCTTTGGAGGAAATGCTCATCTTCTGTGAGAGGAGGTGGGACAGGTACAGCAGGTACAGGAAGTCTCTTCTTGGCTTGAAGAAGAAGCCTCTCAATCTCTGTCTCCCTCTCATCCCCCTGGTCTTCTTTGGGGTCCTCCTCCCTGAATGAAATGAGAACACCATATTTTGTGAAACTATAGCATTCCCTCAAGGTATCAGTTGAAATAAGACACCAGACATTGAATAAATTCATGCAGAAATTATACTATAAAAACAAATAAAGTTAAATGTACCTGTTGGTGGGTTCCCAGGTGTTGCATAGGCAGCAGCAGCATTTTCAGATTCTTCCTCACTGCTTTCCTGTGATTGATCTGGCTGATCTGTAGTGACAGTACAACAAAAGAGGCCGTGGTTGGTTGTTTGGTAGATGTATGAATTGTCCAATAGAACTGGTTATTCTAGCTGTCGGTGTCAATGAAAGCAATCAAGCATTTCACAAATGCACCCGATTAATACATCATACATTTTCAGCCATGGTAATATCTAGCCTTTTTCCCTCAATCTTTTAATGCAGTGAGTGTTTTCAAATAAATGATCCTAGAATTGCTAAAATTTCCCTTTTGTGTTGTTCATTCTAGCTATTGACTAAAGGAAGCAGTTTCAGTCAGAAATTTAATCTATTCATTGAGTTCTGGTGTTTTTATGTTCTTCTAGTTTTGCTGTATTGCTGCAAAAATGAAACCTATCATTGGCACCCTGTGGTAAAAGTGTTTTATCATCAAGACACAACTGAGAGATGTTTTATCCATCTTTTGAGGAATAACAGGTTGGTGCAGGTGAGAATAGAGATTCATTTTGGGTATTTTCATATTTTACATTGACAGGCTGTGAAAAGAAATCTCTCTTCTGAGACACAAAACAATTAATCATCCATCTACAAAAACATTTCCGTATGAATTTACGATGCTGTGTGTATGTCTTCACTAGTAAACCATCCTTTAAATTAAAATGAATTAATTTATCATTGAGGTTAAAAGGTGCCACGTATTTAAAGAAGTTATTTCCACAAACAGAGACTCAAAAGAGGAGGGAAGACTAAGCATTTGTACAGACTCAGCAGGGATTTTATTCAATTAGAAAAGTTGATCTACAAAAGAAAACATATTTCAAAGCAATAGCTACAGAATGCCTGAGAGCCTCACTGCATTATATTGTATTATTTTTTTATATTTTGAATTGTCACCTCTTGCCTGAATAATGTCTTTCCCATTATATTGATAAAGACACTATTAATTGATGCAGAAATTCTCCACCACTTCAACTAAACCAGTGCTATTGCATTTCAGGAAAATTACCCCATAAATTTACTACAGTGCGGAGCTGACACATAGTCAGGGGACACATTCCCAGATACCAGTATAGGTTTGGTCTCCCAATTGATGCAATGTTTTGGAGGTTAACAATGCTATGTGGAGGCTGATCACACTTCATTATTGACCATGATTATTGACTCTACAATGCTAAAATTGCACTTGGCTGCTGAACATTTTAAACAGTTCTTGAGGATTGTGGAGTGATGACCCCAATCCCCGCAGTGGTGTTTTTAGGATTAGGCATGTGGGGGGGATCGCCAATTTCAAATCTCGCCTTGGGCTCCAACACTGTCAGGGCCGGCCCTGTTCCTCGCTGACATTCCTCCAAGCGATCTCCTTTTTTGTCCGGTCTCTGTAAATGTACTACATTGTGTCGTCCAACTCCAGGTGTCTACACTACTATAATCTAGAGACAATTTAGAGGAGACATGCCACTCAATCACATCCTCAATACAAGTCCACGGTGAAAGCCCGTAACGACAAAGATGGCGGTTATCCCGCCCCTCCCGCTAGAAAGCCAATCGTCGGCTTTTAACAGCCAAAGCGGCAATCATACTTCAGCCAATCGCGTGGTTCCACTGACGTAAGGGTCTGTTTTACCTTTACTACTCATGCGCGGCAGTAGTGACGCATGCGTATTAGAAGTATAACCGGTCGGGAAAAACACTTTTTAAACCTTATTTTGGGGCAAAGTTGTCAAACTCTTTCAGCAATTTTTATTAGATTTTACTGCTGATTCTAGTCACGGAAGCATTGCCAAGATAGCGGCCGAGTGGCAGGACTTGCCCAAAACAACTCTGTATCATCTCAATGCTGATTGGCTTTCGCAATGTAGCGCCATGTGAATTTCTCGCTGTAGTTGAAAAATTTCAACTTCCACAAACAAGCAAATGAAGTGATTTTTGCTTTGCGTCGCATCAACCGCATCTTTTGCACCGCCACCACAAATTTGCATTTATTTGCATCTTTGCATTGACTTTGCATGTAATCAAGCTGCGTGTAACGCTCACTTCGCTTTCTGTGTGAAGACACAGTAAGAACTTAGTTCATGTCATGCCAGTAACAATGAATTAGTGGACATGTTAATATATTTCATTTAAGTGTCTTGTGATAACTTAGTTAAAAAAGATTAATAAAATGTAATGTGATAACTTTGTCATAAACATGAAATACATTTATGTGGTATTTTAGTTAAAAACATAATTTATAGATATAATTTATAGATATGTTAAAAAGATACATGTGGTGACTGTGGTTCTGAATCTGAATCTGAGTGTGTGCATATTGAATAGATGTTTGGGTTTTTGTATACATTGTTCAAAAAAACTTTTTCAAAACTCTTCACACAGTCTGAATTAGCAACATGCATGTTGACCAAAGAGTTAATCTCACCTCCAAAAGTCTCTCAAACCACCAAAACACTTCATACAAATCTCAAAATAAACTCAACCAAAAGACTGGCAACCATTCTCACTCAGAAAGCATGCATTGTCACTCATAACACACTGACCTGCAAAACACTAACAACAGGAAGAATGACATAAATTTTACGAACTTTTATCTTCCAAATGTGACAGATTTTTTCATATAAATCAATATTTCATTATAGAATACAGTTGTTCTCAGTCACTTTGGTTCATTTCTCAGATCAGAATTGAAATTCTACTTGTTCAACCTCCACATCATCTAATCACTTGTGCACATCATATGTAAAAGCAATTTCTCAGTCTTTTGAGAAATTGCAAATTCTTTGCTACAGTTATGCAAATGATTATGTACAATTATCAGCTGTATCCTACATTATCAATTGCTTATGTCATGTTGATCACAATGCATCCTGGTTCTCTGTTGAATAGTCTTATCCGCCAAAACATCTAGTCATAAGTTCATTGTGTAATCACTACATGCAAAATGGCTGTCAAATGCTTTTTATGTGAATCCTGTCCAATCCCTTAAACTGTATAAAATTGATCAATGATTTTCATCCAAACCTTAGCCATAGTTTACCAATACAAATAGTTGTGCAAATGTTAAGGATGATTCTAGAAATGTACCAAAGCAACTGAGAGAAACTGTAAGAATAACATATTTTCACTTTATTGACTGTACTATAGTATAGTATATGTAACAAGAATAAATCAGAAATGCAGAAATTTCCTTTTCTCACTGCATTCAGTAATTTACTTGTGAAAAAAAAGTTCCTGATATTTCAGTGCTGCAATGCAGTTTTTCTCAGTTGTTTACACAGTAACACTGGTAACTGAGACACAGTGACCACAGCCTGTAATTCATGTACCAACCCCCTGAACCAATTCTGCTAAAATACAAGCACATTTACTGCTTTACACTTGCAGTTTTCAAGTAAAACCACATTCAAAAAACTATACACATTTCTCTACGCACATAGACGTAAACAGAAAATGTACATGATAAATGTTCTGCTAAGATTTTCTATTCATTAGTCAAGTTACTGCAGAAATGCAGGACATTTGCCATCTTTCTGTTTTGAATGTGTGTTAGCATCTGAAAAATGTGCTGCAGATATACAGTGTTTTGCAGGTGTTGAAGTAGTAATGAGAAAAGAGTTCATGGATTTTGGAGAAAGTGGTCATTGTATGCATTTTGTGTGAAAGCAATGAAAAATTATTCTCAGTTTGGTCTACGTATACTTCTGTTTCACTGACTGTGTGAAGAGTTTTGACTATGCGACTTCAGTTTTGACCAATGCAGGTTAGCAGTTGAAATAAACTGTAACTGCAAAGGTAGACTTCTCCCTGATGTGGTCCCAAAACTGCCTAACTCTTAAGGTGCAACAAAATACGTTGGAATACATGAGTAATAAGTACATATAATTTAACAGTGGCAAATGTATTGAAAATATATACTGCTCATTGTATAATTTGTTGAGAACAAATGATTGAACATTGCTCATTGGAAACCGAAATCACCAACCGACAACACTGAAAAGAAAATCACAGGCTGATCCAACCTGCATCGTCCCTGGTTCTCCCGCGTTCTCACTCCTTGGTGGCGGGGGGGCATCCCGGCACGGCTTTCTGCTGTTCTTCCTTGGGGCGGGACATGCCTGTCCCCGGGACATGTGGTCTCGGGTCCTTTGCGCTTTCGTAGGGTGCCTTGGCTACTGGGGTTCTTGCCTGCCTGTTGCTGGGGTCAGTTGTGGCGTCCCACTCTCACTAACAACTACATTCTGTGACAAGCTTATGCACACACACACACACACTGAGGTTGTCCATGGTTGTCACAGGTAGAAGTTTTCTATTATGCTTTTCATTAAATTATTTATTTAAAATAATTGTTATTATTCCAGTTCTCATTGCTGTGCTGCATTATTTATTTTTGCTTGACTGTCTTTCCTTTTCATTCTCCCTCAGTTGTTGTCTTATGTCAGCTGTTGTTCCTGTTTCGGCAGGTTGTCTCTTTGTTATTTTTTTGTATTGTTTGTTTGTTTTTCTTCGCCTCAAGCCCCTCTCCCCGTTTTCTTGCACGTTTCGTTGCTTTCTGCAATTGTTGTTTTCCTCTGTTTCCTGTTGTCCCCACCCCCCGTCCTCCTGTCCAGCCCGGTGACAAAGGAGTATATTACAGTTTTTCTCAATTGCTTAAACGCTATAACAAGGCATTTGAACTAAAATTTCAAAACCATAACTCAATTTTCCAAAAAGCACACCCATTTCTCTAAACTCTACACACAATTCCCTTCATTTCTCATTGCCTACACCATGTGGTCATTGAGAAAACACAAACAGTCAAAATTGATAACACACCAATCAGAAGCTTCAATAGATAGATAAAAAGGGTCAGAGTCAGTTCTTTCAGTTTTGGAACAATGGATCCAGAGAAATCTGAAGGAAGAGATGGAGGACACCAGAGAGGAGGAGGAGGAAGAGCAGTATGGAGAGGAGGAAGAGAAAGTAGGAGTTGGAGGAGGAGATGTGATGGGAGTAAGATGAGGAATAGGAGGAGTGCGGAGGAGGAGGGAAACGGAAGAGGAGTAGGGAGAGGAGGACGGAAACGAGGAGAACAAGAATCTCCGGCCTGTCCCAGACCAAAGACAGGACGCTGGGGCAGAATAATTAGTTGTTTGGTGTGTTGTACTGTACAGCACACTAAGGAATAAAAAACGTGCAAATGTTTACATTTGTCATTTCTTTTGTTGTGTTCATCATGTGAAAAGGTTTTTGAGGTGGAGAATCACAAGCATCATTACTAATAACCAGTTTTTGTAGTATTGTTTTGAATTTATCTCACCAAGGTGTAAGACTGTGTTGTAGTGTGTGTGTTTTTAAGGGCTTGTGTGTTATGAGGGCAAATTTTGGTTTTTCAGCAAGATTGAATGGTTTTGAACGGAGAGCTTCATTTTGACCTGAAAATAGGATGTCTGAGGAATTGGGTGAGAAGTTGTGGATTTGTTTTCAGAGTTTCGAGAAAAAGAGGCAAAATTTCAAGAAATGTGTCTAAGCAAATGAGAAAAACTTTAAAACTCTCTTATTAAAGTGAAATCTGGCACAACATGGTATTCAGCTCCTCATACTGTATACCAGGCTGTGGGGCAGGACAGGTTTAAAAAAGAAATAAAGGGGGAACCCAGGGCCCACTGCACCAGTGTATGGTCTGACAATGGCTCTGCAGATTTCATCCTGGTACCTAACAGCAGTCAAGGTACTGCTGGCTAGCAAGTGGAGGACTGTGCGAAGGATATGCCTCCCCAGACCATCACTGACCCATTGCTAAACCAGTAATCCTGAATGATGGTGCATCCAGCATAACGTTCACTACGCTGTCTCCAGACTCTTTCACGTCTGTCACATGTGCTCTGTGTGAACTTGCTCTAATCTGTAAAGAGAACGGGGATGCCGATGGCAAATCTCTTGTTCTCTGGTGAATGCCAATCCAGCTGCACGTTGCTGGGCTGTGAGCACAGATCCCACTAGAGGACGTCGGGCTCTCACACCACCCTCATGGCGTCTGTTTGGTCAGAAACATGGACACCAGCAGCCCGCTGGAGGTCATTTTGTCTGGCAGTGCTCCTCCCGTTCCTCTGCACACAAAGGAGCAGAAACTGGTCCTGCTGCTGGGTTGATGCCCTTCTACGGCCCTGTCTCTCTCTCCTCGTGTAACGGCCGTTGTCTCCTGGTATTTCGTCCATGCTCTTTAGACTGTGCTGGGAGACAAAGCAAACCTTTTTGTGAGCATGGGTGTGCCATCCTGGATTTTGTGAGCAGAGTAATTTATTATTGACTCACAAGTCATGAAAATAATACATTCATTATCTGTATTCCACCATCCCTAGATATATTAGACACAACTGCCATAATCCTTACTACTACCAATAATGCCAACAAGTTGTCCTTGAGCCAGGATTTGGCCCACAACCAGGGGTGGAAATTATCTTTTTGGCTCACCTGCCAATGAGACTGGTAGATTAAAAAAAGAAGAATTTGCCTTTTTGTGTCACATATACATTTGTTTCAGTACTTTTAATTCATATAAGGTATGATATAATGATGTCTGTGAGAAAAGCTTGCATACCAGTTTTGTATTGACACGTGATGGTCTTTTTCTACACCGCTGGTTCCAGTAAAGTTCCAGACTGCTATGTGAAGGCACACATGGTTGCAGGATTATGCCGCAAACAAGACGTGTGGAGGAAGACAAGGATTGCGTGATTGAGCCAGGGGTGGATTTAGTTATTTTGGGCGTAAGTCAAACACAGGTATGGTTCTTGTTCTCCTTTTTCTATCCTTATATATCTAAGAAAGACATACTTGTAATTTATTCTCTTCACCAATCTTTAAAGCAATGATGTCCCTTTCATCACTTCCCAGGACACTGAACAAGCATTTCCTCTTGGCCTCAGGGGAAGATGCCAACAATGGTCTTTCAGACTTGGCCAGGGGTGGCTGTAACAACCATGATGACTGTCGTTACCACAGCCAAGAGCACTAACAAACCAGCGGTATCATCGATCTTAGCTAACAGTCCCAGAGGTTAAATAGCGGAGTTTCCCTACCAGTCAGTCAGAACTGAAGAAGCCTCTTGGATGAGGGACGAAACATCTTCTAGTAACTTCTATCAAGTCCAGTTGCCCTTGACCTCAACCGTCGTTGGATAACTATGTGGGTCACGTTAGTTACAGCGACTGAGATGGTCCAACAAAAGTAGGCTAATAGATTCAATGTGAATTCAGTTTGGCTATTGTGGAAAGAATATGACAAAGGTAGAAAAGAAAATGTAAGGACGACTTTAAATTGTCACGGGTGGCGCTGAGTGCAGACAATGGCGAGGCGAGAGGAGGATGCAGTTCAAATAAAGGATTTATTCATTCAAAAACTACACTAAAACAGGCTTACATGGAGCTCAGGGCAAAAGTCCAAACAAGGTAATCCAGGAAACACAAGGCGATCCAAAAACACAGGGAATAATCCAGAACAGGGAAAACAAAGGAACAGGCAGGAACACTATATTATAACCTGGTTGAACCTCTCTGGAGTTCCATGATTCCTCTCACCTTGCAGACACAGGTTTGTGGTTATTTCTACACTTGAAGGCAACACTTTGGTACAAGCATATTGCTCATTTACACCCATTCGGATTCATATATTTCATATTCAAGGTTTTATATACAGAGAGACAAGCAGACAGGCAGAGAGACAGCAAGAAGGAACAGAGAGACACTTACAGATGCAAGACACCGTACTTTAACAACAAGGACCACAGGCTGAAGCAAAGACAAAACACATAACACATAAGAACACAGAGCAGAAGTAAACACTAAGACATGAACTAATGTACAGGACTAAGAACTAAGACAGATGAATAATAATGAACAAACAGGAAATATGAACACAAAAACCACATTCCTAACAAAATTGAGGCTATTGGTTTCAGGACTTGGCTAGAACAGGGTCTTTTTTCCCCAGTGGGTTTGCCCGGGGTCCTTCGTGTTCAGCTTGTGGCTGCTGGACACTCTTGCAGTGATCGGACCGTTAGCCCTGGTTTGGTTCGTTGGCAGAGATGGGGACTCGAGTTAGCGACTCAGACTCATGTGCGACTTAAGTCGCACACACAGTGACTTCAGACTCGACTTGAGACTCGTCCTCAAAAGACTTCAGACTCGACTCAGACTCGAGGCACGGGACTCATGAACAATGTTTATTTTTTAGGACACGTCTGATGAGCTTGCCGTTATTCCCTCCCTCCGTTACCTATAACCTGCATACGGAACACGTAACATCTGCTGCACGCGGCCGCACGTGAGAAAGGACAACAAACACTGCAGCTGCTCCGCCATTCATCATAAACTTTGGCTTTAAAACTTCATACAACAAGAACCAAACAAAGAAGCGCTGAATGTAAAATAGGTTAGTAACCTGAGGTGAGTAAACATGTTTAGCTCAGCATTGGCCATCTAACGTTAGCTTGCTTTTTGCTTCA
>NC_060166.1:9519333-9533012 GCF_021292245.1 Micropterus dolomieu
ATATTGCAAAAAAGGATTTTGTAGGGAAAACGACTTAAATATGTCCATGAACCAGAGATGGGGACTGGAGTTAGAGACTCGGGCTCATCTTAAGTCGCACACACAGTGACTTCAAACTCGACTTGAGACTCGACTTGAGACTCGTCCTCAAAAGACTTCAGACTCGACTTGGACTCGAGTTGCGGGACTCGTGAACAATGTTTATTTTTAGGAAACGTCTGATGAGCTTGCCGTTATTCCCTCCCTCCGTTACCTATAACCTGCATACGGAACACGTAACATCTGCTGCACGCGGCCGCACGTGAGAAAGGACAACAAACACTGCAGCTGCTCCGCCATTCATCATAAACTTTGGCTTTAAAACTTCATACAACAAGAACCAAAGAAGCGCTGAATGTAAAATAGGTTAGTAACCTGAGGTGAGTAAACATGTTTAGCTCAGCATTGGCCATCTAACGTTAGCTTGCTTTTTGCTTCAGCTACGACCTGCGGGAGGTTAACTCCGACTGTTCGTTATGAAAAGATGAATGAGCGTTTGTTTACTCGCCAAACTTGTGGTGGTTGATAAACGTAATTATTTATGTCCCGCTGGCTGCCATCACCTTAATTATTGCCATTGGCTAGAAAGAGGTTACAGATTTATTGTTGATCATGTAGCCTAACCTTACAGTTTGATTTAGTTATTGCCCAACATTACACTGGTTTGAGAGTGTGCAGGGTTTGCTGACTTACAGTAGTTGAGGCTATCAATGATTGTATTGCACATTATAGTTGTGCTCTGTGAAAAACAGGTTACAGTTTATTGTTTTGAGAGTCTGGGGGATGTGTTGACTTACAGTAGTTTAAGCTGTCATTGATTGCATTACACATTACGTGGTTGTGCTCTGTTGTTACATGTTACAGCTTTATTGTTGACCATGTAACTTTACAGTATTATTTAGTTAACTTTACACTGGGTTTGAAACTCAACAGGGTTTGTTGACTTACAGAAGTTTATAAGCTGTCATTAATTGTAGACGCATTGTACATTAGGCAACATGGTTGTGCTCTGTAAGTTAAATAACAGACATTGATTGATGATTATGCAGCGTCATAGTGTGTGGAAGTATTTCGGTTTGTACTACATCTACACTAGTGGTTGTAAAACGAAAACTATCTCGGTCCACACCAGCTTTTTAGCTGTGTTTCAGAGACAATCTCTGTCTATATTAAAACATGCCAATGTAAACTGAAAGAATGTTGCTTTCGCAGCTGCAGAAGATTTGGCGAAAGAAGAAAGCACTACTACAGATGAAAAACCACAAGAGATGTTTTTTGCATGGACAAACAACGAGGTGGAACTCTTACTGAAAGAAACACAGGAGTACAAAGCGACTCTGGACTGGGAGTCATCGCAAAGTAAATATGGCCACAAACAAAAACATTGTCGGTAGCATTGTGTTTTTGCTTTGCATAACTTATAAGATCCGATAAAGAAGCCTAATGTGAAAGTTTGTGTCATTGTTTTCAAAGTCCTCATTTTCGCCTGTCCGCAATAAAACAGACAAAACAGATACTAAGTAAACTAGAACATGTGAATAAATAAAATAATAAACAAGGCTACACGGAGAAACACAGAACCAAAACCAGACTTAAACAGGAAAATATGAACACAAACCACACTCACAACATTGGCCTTTAACCTCACTCCTGCATATATTTTCATATCTAGCCTGACTGTCACAGAGTAAATCTGCTGGATCGTCCGGAGGGCTGTTCAAATCACCTTCCTTTGATCCCCTGGTTTTCCACTGAATAACGTGATGCAGTGATGATGTTCTCATCTAAAAATATAAATAAAGTCAGGCACTTGCACATTCACTCACTCCAGCCTGTAATCACTCCACCTCATCTGAATACTAGTGCTCTTGATTTCTTGATGGCGTTTCCTCTGCCCTCTGAGAGCCTGTTAGGCAGCTGATTGGCCTTGCAGTGTGAAGGCCAGCTTGACAAGCGTATGACTACACACTATCATCACTGCCTTCCAAATGTACCAATGTACCTCATTAGTTTAACTTACACACATTTAATTATGTACTTGGGGAAAGACAAGTCAGCTCCTCAACCTCTGGAATCAAAGAGCATCGAAAAATTTCCCCAAAGCCATCACTGTAACTATAAGATAACAGAACACACCAACATGGCAAAGGTCCAGCTGCGCGGGGGAAGAGATGCAATCAATCAATTAAGCAGTCAAGTTTATTCGTAACATGTAATCAAATACAGTACTATTACAGTGAAATGTAATCCTACCAGTTCTTTCAATTTGTATTGTGAAGGTGGATACTTCAGCAAACATGGTGCGGGACAAGACGAAACATGGTATGGAGACCAGCCGTCGGCTGACACAGCCACTGTCAGCTTGCATAGTGTGTGACCACCTTTCACTGATCACCGATCAGTGTGAACGCCACAACGACGTCAAGACTCCCATCACAAGACGGCAAGTTGTGTAGTGTGAAAGCCATCGGCCGACGCTGAAAATCGTGTAGTCTGCATGAGCCTGTAAGCAAAGGAGATATTCACCAGGGTACTGTGGCTAACAGTGACGTGTCGGTCGCAAACAAGTCAGCTCTATGAGCCCGCTCTTTCAGCCGATTAGCAGTGACCAGCAGAAGTTGAACAAAATGAAGAGCTGTTTGGGAGCCGAAAGAGCCGACTCTTGGAAAGGAACAGAGCCATAAGATCCAGCTCCCTTTAAAGAGCCATAACGCCATCACTAGGCCACAAGGTAGCAGTAATATTTAGGCCAGTGTTACAGGGAAGTGACGTGCAATCCAGGAACAGTAACTTTGCAAGTTTGAAAGAGATGCCAACAATGCAAGGCTTTTTGATTTTTGTAGAAGTCCCCACAAATGTGTCCGCTATTAAAATTTCTATTAAAATCCTTACAAGAATCCAAATAATTCATTTGAATTTAATCTTGTTTTCTCTCACTGTAAATAGACACTGTTAAAAGTAGATAGTTTGCCATTTCAGAAAACATTAGATAAAGATGGAGTTGGTTTTCCTAGCTTAGCATAAAGACTATGTTTTGTCAGCGCGAGGTTGTCAGGCGGAGACTCCTGATGCAGACAGGCTATAAGGCTGTTGATTATAGCTCCATATACTTAGCACACAGATATGAGAGTGGTATCAATCTTCTGGTCTAACCCTCAGCAAGAAAATATGTGTGAGTATTTTCCAAAATGTTGGAACTATTCTTTTAAGGGGATTCATGTAAAGACCTTATATTATGATCTTATTGATCAGATTTGTGCCTTCACATGGATTAGAAGATGACACTGAAGTGGATTTTCACTCCTGTCCCATCCCAATCCCATGACAGAGTAAAAATAAAATCCTATCAAAAGAATGACTCCCATCTCAAATGTATTTCATTTCTACACTACTTTTAAATCTAATTTAGCCTCATGTAGTTCATTTTTCACCCATGAGGGGGAGACCAAGCATGAATGACAGGAATACTTATAAAAGCTTATAAAGCTTTCATAAAGACTCAGACCTCTGCAGACCGTGGCCACAGGGCTACAACCACAACATCCTTGAACATATTTCCCTGTCGCGATGATAGCAAGTACATGACAATGTGTCATTTATTATTGTCATTTAATTTAGTTCCTTTTTTCTCTCATGCCCACTATTGTCGGCCACCTTCTTTCTGCCCTTCTGTTGACTTTCCCTCCCCACAAACCTATCTGCCCCAAAAATGCCAATGTCAGCACCCAACAGAGACCAGAAGAGTAGCACACCACAACCATGATGGAAAAGAGCATGCTAGGAGACTGAATCTCACCTGTTCAATTTGCATGCTTGTTTTTATCTGAAGACTACATAGTTTTTTGTCGATGTGTTCAGTCTCATCTTTTAATTAAAAGGACCACACCACAGGGTTGCTTTATTCCTCAGGGACAAATCATGTAGTGGAAGATGAATAGTATAAAGGTCCTGGACAGGTTTGTAAACAGCTTCCTGTGGTGAGAGGCTGCACACAAACCTGTTGTACTGTGTTCTCTCTCTCTCTCTCTCTGCATTGCTGCATCCAAGACAGTGGCTATAAGGCTCTTCTTTATCTCCCTCCTTCCCCCTCTGAGGTGGAATTGTGTGTGCTTTATCACTGGCCTATCCCACACACTCATGGAAATGGGATGGCCTTTATTCATCTTGCTCTCTTGCCTGGGAACTAAATCTTCCCTGCACTGATGGAAGACCTCTATAGGACATGTAATTTACTTTTATTTTAATTTTTAGCTTCAGTCATTTTTCCATGTCTCCTTTTCTGAGTGACCGAACACATCTGATTCTCTGGATAACAATAAAGCAAGGGGCACATTTCAGGATTGAGGTGCTTGCATATGTAGCATGTGATTCCTGTAAAATACATCTGAAGAAAAGGACAAGTGCCATTATTAGCAAATCCCAGGCAGCATCCCAGAAGCATCATTGATTTTAATTAAAACGATCTGCCGCGGGCAAGTACATAAAGCAGAATCCCAGGTTGGACGGTAAATAAAGTTCACGTCAGTCTTGCTAATCAAAGTTTTTACCTCTAATCAGTTGATCATATTGATTTGAGCAATCAAATCAATATCTGGACTGCCGCCACCTGCTTTCCTGAAATGAGCCATCAGTATTCATGGGATCACTTTGAGGTGTTTCATATGTAGGTGATGGAACTCTATGGGGCCATTACAGTGTGCTCGATTTATCTTCAGCTTCCCCTCGGTATACAGCTAAATATTTGAAAGGCTTCTATGAATTTGCTAGAAGTCACTTAATTTTTTATGGATAAGGCTGCCTCCCAAGTAAACCCTGCGTAAATACTAATGTGGAAATGTATTGCATAGCTACTGTGTGCACAAGTGTACTCACATCTGAGTCCTTTGTGTGTTCATGTGCCTGTGTCAGTACACATCTGTGGGTCTGTGTGAGTCCCTCATTTTCTTTTGAGCGTGTAAGAGAGAGACAGAGACAAAGACAGACAGACATGCTGTCTCCGAAAAAAGAGTTTTCTCTGTCCATTTGTCCAGATCCACCAACCTTCCTAGCCTGGTTATTTGACAATCCTGGGCCTTAGCTGTTTCAGGTGAAAAGGTGACTCCAGAGATCCAGCAGCTTTCCCCAGGTTATCAGCAACCTCTCCATAAGTACAATTCACTTCAAAATTAAAGGAAATGGCCACAGTTGGGGTGTGCTTCGAAGACATCATCTGTTCTTTCTTTCACGTATGTTAAAGACACCCTGTGGAGTTTTCTCATAAAGTCATGTTAAGGACGTGGCGGCAGAAACAAGTTGGGAACGCAACGGTGACACATCATCACATTTTTAAGGTAGTTTAACAAAAATAAAGCCTTTAGTCCCTTCATGTTGGTATGATAAACTAGAAACAAGCAGTTGCCTATTTATACATTTAGTAGTTACAGAGCAACATTATCATTCATTTGAGCTCTTTAAGCTCTGTTTTTGGTTTCTACCAACTCCTGAGGGAAATATCTGTGCTCTTTAGCTAATAAATGCTCCACCATGTTCACCAGCTAGTTGCTAACTGTCCGCTGTTTGATGCTGGTCAGACCGTGTACAGTGGGTACATGCAAAACTTTGCTGTGGCAGAGGTGAAAGTGAACCAAAGCTGTGAAGTTGGCCAGCTAAATAATGAGCTGAAACTCTGTACTCTGCAAAGCTCATCGTTTCAGATGTACCAAGGGACAAGTAGTCAATTCCTGGTCAAAAACAGCACATTAATTACACACAGTTGTTTAGACACAGAGTTGTACTTTTAGAAGTGCATGAGGCTGTTATTACCACAGCGGAGAGGACATTCTTTATGCAACTACTAGAGGGTTTATTCCAAGGTATAAGTTAAAAGGTAAATTTATCTTTCATTTTACATTTTTCCCTGGTCCATCTGACAGTCCAAGAATGTTAACTCAAAAGGCCAACACGTCATACTGCTTCAGTCTGCCCTTGTTTTAACAACCCTGTCTATCCATTCACAGCACTCCTCTGCTTTTTAATTTCATTAAAAGCATTGGATCGGTACAGTACATATATCTCCTTCACTGACTTGGACCTCAACCTGTACTCGCCTCTGCCAGGCCGACACGCATCTAGTATAGGCCCTCATTGCACTGCATCTTATTTGAGTGTGCTAAAAGTTAAGTGCCCCATTAACCCTGAGCTAACTAGAGTGTGGAGTCGGTGTCCGAATGTGTGCTTGATAAACATAGGGGTTAAACTAAGATGAACAAGACCTAACAATAGTTGTTAAAAATAATGATAATAATCAAAAAATGTAATAATTAAATGTTTGGTGTTGATAACTAAAGGGATGAAAAGAATTAGGATTACAAAGAAACAGAGGCAACAGAGAAAGATTGAGTCATTTAATAATCCTCATCATCTCTCATAAATGACCAGACAGGGAATATCAGTCAAATAATTGTGGCTGGTTAAAACATGCTGAGACTTCTACTGAAGAGATAAATGCTTTTCATTTGTTAGGCACTGCTGCATGTTGATATCAATATGTGAACATGGGGTTTAAATATAGTGTATGCACATACAATACACACACACACACACACACTGTCATTTTAGTTTTAATGCCATAACCATACATCACACTGAAGTGCTTCCATTTAAAGGCAGTAGAGATTTCACAGCACACTCACACACACTCAAACACACACACACACACACATACACACACACACTCACAAGGGGTTTGTCTGTTATAGTGAACCAGGACCTAATACTACGACACCTCTTCCACCAGGAGATTAATAGAGAGTGAATTTTTTTAAATCACTATATTAACTGCATACTATAAACAGCATTTGCTTCTTGCTGGTCAGGATGTATACACAGTATAGCTTACACTAGTGTCCGAGGACAAATTATGTTTTGGTTTGTTCACCGTCATACATATACATAAATCCAGTCCCAAGAGCTTTCAACACAGAAGTCTGGTCAAAGGGCTTACATCAATCTCTTGCTCTGTGGCGACACACTGTTTTTTGTAAAAAGTCTGACTGAAATAAATGAAGCCAAGTAGGCTACAATATGTGCTTGTCAAACACAAGCTATGAAGTGGAGATGATGATTTGGGTCACATGACTTGGACTGAAGTCAGAGACTTTATCACATGAATAAATTACTTTATGTAAATGATTTTACAGTTCGGTGACTTCAGAACAGTTTGTTAATCAAGAAAGAACACTGGCTGAAACAATAGGACAGAGAAGTTCTTTTTGGGTAGTCGGGCAGGTCACACAGAGCAATGTAGATCCAAAGGGATCCATGGCACTCACCTGGAAAAATAAATGTTTCTGTAGTTATTTTTTATACAAATACATAGTGAAATGAATTGGTATCAGCAGGGTTTATAGCCTGGATCCTGCTGGTTACATGACCACACCTCAGAGACAGAAAAAAGCCAGACAGCCTGTAGGGTAAATCAAAAATAGAATGCATTGAAAGTCAGATAGAAACATCGGGCGATGAGTTTTTAATTCCCAGCAAATGGCAAACGGGGAGAAATGCAACAGTATTTCACCCAAATGCCACACCGGTGTTGTAGCTGCAACTTGCCAGAACTGGAGCCTTATTTTTTACTGCCATCTAGTGACTGAGATGCTATTATTTCTTCATTGTTGTCAACTTGTTCATTTTCAGCAGTTGTCTGGGATATGAATTTGTCAGCAGACACATAAAATAAATAGGAGCAAATACAGTATATCCCCATTCAGCCAGAGACCACCATTTCATGAGATTTCATCCCTAATTGGCATGACAAATTAGCGTTTCATAATGTCATTTGAGTCTGTAATTATCATGGCTTGTACTATGTACTTTCATAGGCCTGAGACAGCATACTAAGTAATTATGAGAACCAGATGTGCAGATTCACACTGTTAGAGTAACAAGAAAACCCACTGGCTGTAGGTGTAAATGGTGTGTCTTGTTGAAAAATAAACGTGATCCTGATGATAGAGAAGTGTCTTCTCTTGACTTCTCATGACAGACGTTAAAAGGAAATCAACTGAATGCTGATGACATTAAAGAGGAACACTGTCGCTACAACATGTCACTGGGTCTCCATTTTGACATATTCAAAATTACACCCTAGAGGGGCACTCTAGTTTTTGTTTGTGCTGACTTGTCTTGGAGGCAGTTTTGATGAAACAATTGGGAATGATGCGTGTTCTGTTCTACTGTGATATGAACTACAATATTTGTTTTGTTTTACTGTCACAGCTGAGTGCCCTCCGAACTGCAGCCTCTCCTGCTTGATAGCAGGAACAGTGTGTGTGTGTGTGTGTGTGTGTGTGTGTGTGTGTGCTTAGAAAAGAAAGGGTGCTGATTTTGTATCTTAGCAAATGTCAAAGTCAAAGTCAAATTTATTTATAAAGCAGATTTAAAACAACTTCTGCTGACCAAAGTGCTGTATACATGGAATCAATTAATCAGAATAAAATAACAAGATAATAAAATACAATAGAAATATAGAACATTAAAATAGTGGAACGGCTAATGTAACCTGCTTATTCTGTGTTGAAAGCTAAAGACAACAGGTGTGTTTTTAGCCTACTTTTAAATCGATCTACAGATTGTGCAGATCTAACATGAAGGGGTAGGCTATTCCACAGCCGTGGTCCTGCCACTGAAAAGGCTCTGTCCCCTCGGGTGGTGAGCCTGCTTTTAGGGACACTCAAAAGGAGTTGGTCTGCTGACCTTAGTGCTCTGGCAGGAGCATAAGGGAAAGATAAGGTGGCGCAGTATCAGTGTCTGTATAAAGTGTTGAGAAGAGCTATCGACGACTTTGTTTTTCAAATAAAAGTACAGCTGCAGTAACAAGGCACAGAAACAAATTATTTATTTTACATTAAAAGTTGAACACAGAACGGGTTTTTGGTGATACCAAATACTGAGCAGACTAACAGATTTCAGATTGTCAGATTTTTGATTTAAATAACAGAATTGTAAAATGATCAAATCAAAGATCATAGTATTAATACAATACTACTAATAATAATAATAACCTTAATAATCATAACAACAATAATAATAATAATAGCAAAGTAATATATAAAAATACAATAAATAACCTGGCTTTGAAGTAATGTCTCTTTTTTGCCATAAAATATATAATATATATATAAATCTAATAAAATGAAAATGAAACAAGGGCTATTTTAAATTGTGTTTTGTTTTGTGTCTTCTTCTTCTTCATGTGGAACATCTGTAGTTTAGAATCTACTTGGCGTATGCACTCCTCCAGAAGTCTCTTTTACGATTGTGTTCTTGCTTCAAATATTCATACATAACCATGTGTCATATAAGAACTGTAATACTACTTTTGCAATAGATTAATAGTTCTCATTTTGACCCAATATAGATTAGAATTAAAAAGGACCGAACTTCTAAATCTCTGCAAAGTATAATAGTATCTCCCTTTGGTCTCGTTTTCCCATAATCTTTACCATTTCCTTTCAGTACCCTGTTAAATTTTGTCTTTAAGTTCTTCTCTTCCCAGTGATATATTTATATCTTTCTCTTCCTTCTTTGGGTCTGCTATTTCATTTCCCTCAACTCCAGCATGACCAGGAACCCAGCAGAACTTGACATCGCAACCAATCTCTGAAATTCTAAATAAGACAGCTAGAACTTCATTAATGATATCAGAACGGGCTTTTGCTTTACTTCCTCATATGGTAAACAGAGCAGCTGCAGAATCAGAGCAAATAACTCACTCTTATTCTCACATCCTCAATTCACCACAGGGCTAAAGAATCGCCAGTAGTTCTGTTGTACAGACAAAACTTCCTTTTGTAATTCTCCGGTCCAGCTGAGCTACATACACCCAGAACCTGCTCTCCCACTCTCTGGTTCCCTAGCACCATCTGTAAAAATGTTCAAATATGATCCCATTACCCTATTCAGATATTATTTCAATTTTAAGGCATTCACTCATTTATTTTTTTCTTGTAAGTAAAATCAATGTCCAGGTCTTGCATTAACCAATAAGGAAAAGGTTGCCAAATTGTGTTATTTGCTGGGATATCTTGCTCCAGTCTGAATTTCCTGCTCCCCTGATTTATACAGTCAAAAATGGTTTGTTTCTTATCTTTCTGCAAGAATCCAGTGACCCTTGCAGAAGGCATCTTAGCTGGGAGTGACCCAATCAGTTAGATCCTCTTAATTTTACCCAATACTGCAGTGAAGTCCCAACTTAATACGCCTTAAACATAAGGGCGTTTCACCCATTTTAATGAGCAGACCAGGAATTCGGGATGTCTTGAAAGCTCCACAATACAGCAGTGCCTCAGCCTGCTGAAAGTCTAACTTTCTTAGCACTGACTGGACAGCAGAGCCATAAACAAAACAACCGTAATCAATTGCAGCTCTTTCAATTGTCTGGTATACTAACTGCATGGACCCCCTCTCCGCCCCCCAGTCATGTCCACCCGGACGTGAAACTCTTTTTTTCTGGCTCATGAACATAGACTGAATATAAAAAGCTCATGAATCATTCCGGAACTCTTTGGAGTGGGCGTGGTTAAACGCCATGACGTTTGGTGGCGTTACGTAAACCGTTCGGCGCAAAAATTCAAACGTTGAACGGGAAGAAAAGCTACAGCTTGTTGCCTTTTGTATGCCATTTTATAAATCATTACGCGTCGCAATAAAGCCACATCGGATTTTAAACATTTCGAGGTAAGTTGAGAGGAACAAGAAAGTCTTGTGGTAAAGCTTGTGTGTGTCAGTTAGGTAATTAATATTAGGAACACGTTCATATTAGCTAATGCTCACGTTAGCCGAAGTTAGCGTTGTTTTGCTAAGTTGCATGCAAAGTTAGCGTGAGCTATGAGCTCGTTGAGCTGGGGCATCGTTTGTCGTGTTCGGTTTGAACATTTTAGATTAGACAGACACGTATGCTTGGCATATAAGCCGTGTTAACATAACGTTTTGCTATTAGGGTTAACTTGAATAACTTTTTGTTCAATTAAAGTTATATGCGAGTGTCGTTATAGCAGAAAAGACAGAATGTAACGTTACATAATGTTAGCTAGAAACATCAAAGCAGCACTCTAAAACAAAAATCTATTTGAGAAAGGATGGTGGCTTAGAGAAAAATAAGTATTTGTTAAGAAGATTTTTTTAATGAGAGGGAAGACTGAAACATAACAAATTTTTCCGCAACGATGGTAAAGTTAACATGTAAATTGGCTGTGGAATGTTAGTACATTTCGTTTAACTTAACGTTAAAGGGCTTAGGAAACTTTAATGCTGACTTGATTCGCTGGTATTTCTTTTGTTGTCAAGGGAAGTCCTTGTTCTTAGGAGACTCTCTTGCATTTACCACTTGAATCCTTATGTTTACATGTGGCCAACTACTGTATGTCAGCTCACTGACGAGTGAAGCCTTCAAACAAAATGTGCAGTTTTTTACACTTTTCCAAGACTGATAGTCGCTCATACTACAAATGCCATGTTATACACACAATCAAAATACTGTATATTCCCCTTTCTCCCCTTTTTCTCCATACTCAAATCACACTTTAACTGCAGTTGCCATATATCAAGAGTTATGGCCAATGAAGTATTTTAAATTGAATATTATCATGTCAGGGGTTTGTTGTTATACTTTGAAACATAATAATAAAGCATAAGTAACATTTTTAACTTGATCCCAGCTGTTTTATTTGACAACTTTGATCTGTGTCAAAATGTAGCCTCTGTGATTGCATGTTTCTCTGTCTCCACCTAAAGATGAGTGCAGCTTCCACACCCGTCTCCCGGGTACGTCCAGGATGGACGTCGTCCTCCTTGATGAACAAGGGTATGTCCCCTGCAGCCTGCAGCACCCCGCTGCTGACAGCCTTCCCTGGCAACGATGACGAGCAGGAACGACGTCAGCGCAGAAGGTCAAGAGTCATTGACCTTCAAACTGCCAATGACTCCTCCTTCAATGACTCTGCATCTCATAGGTAAGCTGTTTTGCAATGCATGCTTTTGACTGTGTTTTGAGCATGATAGTCTGGAGAGCTTGTAGTATAAGATTGAGCTTTAATTTTAAATTATGGCTTTAACAGACAATTTTTGTTTGGCTTGCTAATATGTATTTTGAGATCTTTAAGATAATCAAATTTTTCAATGCAGTGCGGCGGGGACTCCTGCTGCTGTGCCCAAGTTGTCAAATGCACAGATCTCAGAGCATTACTCCACCTGCATTAAACTCTCCACTGAGAATGTAAGTATATGTGCACTGTGTGCATGCAAGTGTCTGGACCACAGAGAAACATTCACTATTTCAAACGGTGTGTAATAATTACACAGGCACTTTGATGTTTTTACTCTTTTTTGTCTTTTACATTTTCCATGTGTTTAAGGTGTCCCTCTGTTTCCTTTTAAAGTAGAGTGGTAAGTGCTAAAAGGAAAAATCTATAAGACTAATCCATTTCCTTTTTCTTTTTGGCAGAAAATCACAACTAAAAATGCTTTTGGTCTGCACCTAATTGATTACATGGCTGATATTCTCAAACAGAAGGATTCTGAGCTCACAAACTTCAAGGTTTGAGGTTTTTTTTAATCTCCTGTATGAGCCTTAATAACTCCTTTGGTTCCTCACAAGTCTTTGAACTTTTGATAATGTTGAATCAGATGTATCATACTTTATCTGTTGTAGATCTATCCCTTGTGGTCAAGAAAAACCTAGAAACCCATAGCAGTCATTCTTCAAAAAAGTGTGACAGATATATCTTGGAATCTTTTTCAGAAATCAGATAGGTGATAACAATCGAACTGATTTACTTTGAAGAAACAGTGATCCAAATAAATAGCCTGCTTTAATGCAGGGCCTTGGGATCTTAAAAGTTTTACATTGTCCTTTTTGAATACCTTGAATCCAGTGAAGTGGCGCATTCCGGTCTTAAATTAATTTTAACAGTCTTGATAAATAATGCGGCATGGTGTTTTATCTGATGAGAAATCGATCCGCTTATTATGCCGCATACTAAGTTAACCTAATGAAAGCTGCAGACACGCTGTTACAGAAGTCTGGCAGGATTGTTGTGAAATGTAAAACAATAGTAGCAATAATAGCAGTGTTATTCGTAGTAACTGTGCCACGTACTATAAACTAGTCATATTTTTCATTTATTTCACAAGCAGTGTGTGATGCATCTATTCCTTGTGTGTACATACTGTATGTGTCCCCTCCTGAAGGTGGCAGCTGGTACTTTGGATGCCAGTACGAAGATCTATGCTGTGAGGGTGGATGCTGTTCATGCTGATGCCTACAGGGTCCTGGGTGGCCTAGGGGCTGAGACCAAACCTGGAGAGAGTGAGAAACTCATCAGAGTGATTTAGTTACTTTCATATGTGCTGTTGAACTTCCATTTGTATACACTGGAGCTAGGGAGCAGGTTTTGTCCTATAGAATGTAAAATAAGTGTACCCACATTAGTCATTTTTTTTTTGTTTGTTTTTTTTTTTTTTTTTTTTTTTTTTTTTTTTTTTTTTTTTTTTTTTTTTTTTATGTTTTCTACTCTTTATTTATTTATTTTTAATATACAGACCATGGTCCGACAGAGGAGGAGGACAAAGATGACGGGGCTGAAGTGACTGCCAAGCAGCCG
>NC_060166.1:9533032-9734723 GCF_021292245.1 Micropterus dolomieu
ATGTGCTGTTGAACTTCCATTTGTATACACTGGAGCTAGGGAGCAGGTTTTGTCCTATAGAATGTAAAATAAGTGTACCCACATTAGTCATTTTTTTTTTGTTTGTTTTTTTTTTTTTTTTTTTTTTATGTTTTCTACTCTTTATTTATTTATTTTTAATATACAGACCATGGTCCGACAGAGGAGGAGGACAAAGATGACGGGGCTGAAGTGACTGCCAAGCAGCCGAAGAAAAAGAGGCCTCCTAAGAGGACAGTAGAGCAGAACCTGAGCAACATCAATAGCGCCGAGTCTGAAAGGAAGTGTGAGGTACGGCGTCATCTATGCAAAAAAAATTAGGGTTGAGCCAGTACTTGACTGAAACAAGTATGCAGTGCAGATAATGTATTTTAATCAGAAAGTTATCAAAAACATTCCTCTGAAGCTCAATTCCAAGCCTCTTCTGTAAATAGTTCAACCTCTTCTTTTACTTCTGGTTAATTTCAGGCTTAAATGAACAACTTTAAGTTAATCACACCAAAGTCCTTATAGGCAAATCATGCCATTCAGCCGCCATCCTTGCAACGCCTCCGGGCAGCTATTTCGGTTCCTATCTGAATGAATGGGGGGAGAGCCAGAACTGTACTTTTACTGGTCCCTGGGATGTGAAGCGAATAGAATCGGCAGTAAAATCTAATAAAAATTGCTGGAAATGTCTGACAACTTTGACCCAAAATAAGGTTTAAAAAGCGGTTTTCTCGGCTGGTTATACTTCTTCTACGCACGCGTCACCATCTCCACACATGCGCAATAGAAGTAAAAAAGACCCTTACGTCAGTGGAACCACACAATTGGCTGAAATGTGTTTCCCGCTTTAGCTGTTAAAAGCAGACGTTTGGCTTTCTTGCGGGAGAGGCAGGATAGCCACCATCTTTGCCATTACAAGCTTTCCCCGTAGAGTTAGTTGTATTGAGGATGTGATTGAGTGTCATGTCTCTTCTATAAAACGTCTCTGATTCCACCTGCATTAAATTCAAGCCCTGCCCACTCTGAGTACAGATATGGATACAGATTATTTAGTTGGTTTAAAGGTACAGTTTATGGTATACTCTCTCATCCCTAAGAACAATATAAGTTCAAATCACAACCTGCCCAGTTCTACAAGGAAAATGGTTGTGCTGTTATTCACGTAACCTTGGTATTTACTATCTTCCATGTCGATTAGATCTGTGGCACTTGAATAAAAATGTTCCCTGTTGATTCATGTACTAGGAAGCTGCTCCAAAAGGATATTTCTTAGCTTATTTCCTCTGGTTCATAGTCTTGGAACCTTTTTGTCAAAAAGGGCTATATGCTCGCATTATTTCTCCTGCTTGACAAGAAAAAAGGTTCCTTCTAAGATGCAGCACCAATCTCACTTTTGATCTGTTGATACTTTTACTCCTTTAATTGGCTGACTTATGCACACACACACTAGAGCCAAACTGATAAATCAGCATGGCGATATGTCGGATAATAAAATCCTCAAATTTCGAAATCGTATCTGTCTTAAAAATGCCAAATGTGTCGGGCTCTAACAGCCAGTGCTCATTACCATTTTATTCATTTATTTGAATTAGTAGAAAGGTTAGTATCAGCCCCACTACTGATCTGGTGTGAGAGATGAGTGCATCTGTAGTTATTTTTCTACCAACGTTTTTCTACTTCTTCTGAGGTCCTGTACTTTGTAAGTTTTGTAGGAAATCATGTACAAAGGTCACCTTACTTAAGTGTGAGCAAAGGCAATATCCCTGCAGTTACACCATATCATTCTATCGCTGATTAAAACTTCATTATCATCTTTACCTACTGAATGTCTGACTGATGACTGATAAGTTCTGCTTGATGATTAAGATCAATTATTAGACACGGGGCACTAAGCTGTCATCTTAGGGAAGGCAATGAGAGATTTCTGCCGAAAGGAATTTTTATCTTTGGTCTCCATTATAACTGCATCAATGTTTTATGCCCAACTGATCCTCATGCTCAAATAACCAAAACATCAATGAAGGACAAATTACTCAGAAGGTTGTTTCAGAGCATTGAATAAGTACTTTTGACCTCAGAGCCATTATCATATGACAGTGAACATGATAAGCTGTCCTTCTCCCACCCAGGTGGACCCCATGTTTCAGCGGATGCCCTCATCCTTTGATGAGAGCAGCACAGCCGGCGTCTTCCTGTCAGTCCTCTTCAGTGAGGACAGTCGCTGCGAGCTGCTGTTTCCCTCCTACATGACCCTCCTGCAATCCAGACCCTCTTACTCCCCTCCACCTCCGCAGGGAGTCCCTGCATCTCCGTTCATGGGTAAAAAAAACATTTACCAGGCCCAAGAAATGTGTTTTCTCTCATTGTCTTTGTCTGAACCATAGCTGTTCCACAGTAGCAATCCTAAACCCAATCTTTCTCTGCTGTGTTTCTGCCAGCCGGACTGCAGCGTTCCCAGGAGAAAAGCTCCATCTGCCCCTCGCTGCAGGACTTCTCCTTCACTAGCTGGAACCCTGAGCAGGTCAGGAAACAAACAAACCACCAAGTGTGTGAATTGTAAATAACTCATAGACTTCTTTCATATTTCCTAGATTAAGTGGTAACAGAACCCACAATTACTCTAAATGTTTTAATACAGAGCAGTTCTCTAAGAGTGTAAAAATGTAATATTCAAACTGCTTGCTGTTTTGAATTCAAAATGTATAGTCTAACAAACCTTTTTAAGTATTTTGCACTGTGGTTCTATAGTGGGTGCTTTTAAAATTCAGTTTGATCTATTGCATTCAAGAAGTGACAACAAGTTAAAATTCACAGGTATTTTTCCACGGAAAAGGAAGCAGATTTTGCTTCAGATATTTTGGGAAATACCGGGATCCCGATTCCTGGCCTACAACCCAAGTGCCTAATTAATAATATATTTTCTTGGGGACACCAATGTTAGGACCCTCACACACCAAGCTGGCCTTGAAGAACATGGCTGACCAGGTCATGTATCTTCTGTTAAACTGTGGAAACTGCCCCACTGTCTGATGAAGACAACAGTGACAACCAATTTATCATCCAGGCATCTTCTCTAGGACTGCAGTTTAGGATCCATTACCTTGTACCCATATGGTCCTAAATCGTCTGCCCGAGTCTTATTTTCAGAGACTGTCAGTTCCCCGCCAGTCATCTGTCTGACTGAGCATCTTCTTTCAGACCATGAATCAGCTCTTGGAGAAGATGAAGCAGGGCGAACATGTGTTTGACGTGAATGCTGAGCCTGAGCCAGAGCCTGAAGAAGATGACTGCCCTGACTTTGACGCTGACTACGAGGAGGGACTGGGCGACTGTGAGGAGAGATCCAAGGAACACAAGGAGGGTTGTGAGGCCACTGTGTCTGGCAAAGGAAGGTAAGATAATGGATTGTAGGGCAGTTGGAACAGTGATGTTTGACCTTCTGTTCTGTTTTTTTGTCTTGTCTGATGGAAATGGGGCAAATGTTTCCAGAGGTGGCTCTCTTCTTTGTGTGTGTCTGCACTTTCTCTCTTTTCTCTTCCAGTACTATTTAATGCGTTGTACGTTATGTTAGGATGAAAGAATAGCCTCTATTAAGTTCTATATAGGAAAAGAGCGTCGTCTTCTTAATTCCTATTTAAGCTTGCAGGGTTAAAATGCATTACCTGTGTAATCATCAAAGTAATTGCACTGCCTATTATCACCAGGAGAGTGGATATTTAATTCATTAGAACACACTGAAGGGGGTCAAAATCCAACTGTTATGCCTCTTTTAACAAAAGGCTAATATGTGTCTGTGCTGGTTTGAATGGTTTCTCGTGATGGTGGTACAGGGATGTGATTCCTATCGGAGAGGGAGATATCGCCACTATGTGTCTGCAGCTGTCCTCTCAGCCCAGGGAGTATTCATACTTCAGCCCCAGGACCATGGCCACGTGGGCTGGACCCGGCTACTGGCAATTCAAGCCAAAGCACAAGTGTGAGTTGAATTAATGGTTTTAACAACATAATTAGAGACAACTGTGGTGTCAGAGTAGAGATGAGAGAAGCAAGTGACCTTAATCAAGACATGTTAATTATTATAATTTATCCTTGTGCTTGGATAAATGTTGTCAATCTAGTGCTATAAAATTGTAACAATAAACATATTTGTTGCTCTTTATTTATTGTGATGGGAGTTAATGTAGCTTCAGACTACTGCATTTCTTCTCTTTGTGCTGTCTTTATGAGGAGCTTGCCAGGGTGTTTCTAGTTATTAAATTGTCAGATGTATTTTGATACTTGTAGCATAATGTGCACACATTGGGCATGTTTTGTATTTTAAGGGCTATGTAGATAAATAAGGCTTTCACAGCCAAGGTCATTTCTTAATGGTTGTCCTCCCCTTACTGAATGTGTGCAGAGTAACGATTATCTGTCTCTGTTTTCATGTACTTAATCTCCTATAGTGGACCATTTGCCTGATAAGGAGACACGTAAAAGGAAGCCCAAGAAGACCTTTGAAATCGACTTCAGTGATGACGTCAACTTTGACACCTACTTCCGCACCACAAGAGTAAGGACCCCTCACTGCTTCATTCCAAACACAACCAATTAATTGTTGGAGAGTGACATCTGGTATAAATGTAGTTCCTCATATGGAGAAAAATGCTTATTTGTTTTCTTGGCTAGAGATAGATGAGGAGACTGATAACTACTCTTCTATGTGTATAATAAATATATAGCCAGAGACAGCCGTCTGTTTAGCTTAGCACAAAAACTAGAAACGGTGAAACAGCAGCTAACGAGTTTTTGTATGAATTAAACAAATAAGATGCATATAACGGGTAAACTAGTGAGCAGCAACTTTAAAGGTGCTAGTAGGTGGATATTGTTGTTGGACAGAGCCAGGCTAGTTTTTTCCTCCTGTTTTCAGCCTTTATGCTAAGCTAACAGGCTGATAGCATTGATGTACGTCATAAATGGACTAAACTTTCATTTATAAGTGAAAAGCCAATAACTTGTCTCTGTGGGCTGACATCATTATTTCTATAGTTATTTTTTGAACTGATATACTTAACCACTAGATCAAGCATAGCTGCACACATGACATTAAATAGTTCCAAGGGGGCATGGCTATAGCACAGTTTGTAGAGCGTGTACCCCATGTACGAAGCTGAGACCTTACTGCAGCGTCATGGTTTTGAATCCAGCCTACTGCCCTTTGCTGTGTGTTGCCCCCTATCTCTCTTCTACTTACCTCTCTCTTCCACTTTCCTCAAATAAAGGCAAAAAATGCACAAAAAATATCTTTTAAAAAACAGTTATACTACAAATTTTTCTCATCATTTTTCTTTCAACCAAACAATTTTATATTGTTATTATATAATACATTATATTTTATGTATTTGTTATAATATTGTTCGTCATGAACATGTCAGGACAGCTACATTTGCTGATCTGAGTGCTGCCTCTTGGGTGATGCCTTGGCACACAATACAGATGATAGAGTTTTAGCTGTAAATTCACTGAAATAGGAAGCAGACTCCTCAAATAAAACCTTATTGCTGTCTGTAGGCATTTGAGACGCTGTCCAAAATCTTTATATCCAGTCAAAGAGCTTGTGATTTTAAATGTGTAGAAACCTAAGAAGTCTTTAAATGTATATCTTAACTGAATCTATCTGGTTTCCCTTCACAGGCTGCCACTACTAACAGCAAGTCTGCCCTCAGTGCCAGCAATAAAAAAACAACTCTACCAGCGGACTTCCAGTTTCCCCCAGAGACACTCTCCCAACTCAGCCTCAAACCCTCCAGCTCGGTGAGCCCCCACTACTCCTGTCAGCTGACAGAGCTGGTGGAAAGTAGAGACGCACAAACACAGACAAACTTTTTGTTTATGGAGTCGGAGCTTGTGTGGTCCATTACTTGTGTAGACCATTAAGGAATTAGAGTTGGTTTGGGAGATTTGTGATTGAATGTAAATGAGACAGTTCCTTTTCACCCTGTTATGGGGTAGATGTCTACTATGACTGCACATATAGGAAGCAGTTGTTTATATTTGGATCTTTGGGTCCGGTTCTAATATCTTAGATGCTCTTCAGCACTGATATCACATATGAGTCAGACATTGGCTGAAATATTAACATCCACACAACCATCAGAACAAATGTACTGCACTCACAGCATATCATTTTCATGGGTATTAGCTTTTTATACTGGATTTGACAAAATTGAGAGATGCTACAGTCACCATATAATGTACCCAGAGTATCTGTAACTAAATACTGATAATTTGTGTATTAAAAAGAATATATATTGTTTTGTTTTGTTTACTCCAGTTGAGTCAAGAAGGCCAGAAGAGACTGTCCGGGGAGCTCGGAGAAGGCATTGGAGACTACGACTACAACAACGCAAACGACACAGCCAATTTCTGTCCAGGTCTTCAGGTCTGAACTCCACCTTTTTGATTGAATTTGATTTTACTGTATTTTAACATACTTTATTTATCTAAGAAGGGAGGACGATATGAGCTTCAAATAATATTGATATCAGATTGGTACCGTATGGCCCTGTATTCTATGTGGTACCTGGTGGATTCACAGCATGTTAAATCAGGCTAAAACTGAGGGCAGAGCTGTGGCTCTGTCTGTCATCAATTCTTTCCCCACTGTGCAACATGCTGCTCTGGTCACTTACTGTGAAGCAAACAATGGGATAATCGATCCGTCATCATCACCTCAGTTGAATCCGATCCTTTTTCATCATGTCTCATGGTCCGTTAGTTATCAGATGATGGTGCATGTAGCGTCTCTTGAGTGATGTAGCACCTCTGTTCTTTTTCTCTAACGCTTAATGTAATTATCATTTACTTTAGCCATGTTTGTTGCTGCTGTACGTAATCAAGACGTAAATCCCATACGTCGCTATATCGTAAATTTAAACAATGTGATATGGCACACCCCATCTGAGGGACTGAGAGTGGGTGGACCTTTAGGGCATATGACAAGCATTGCAAGAACACCAGGCGGAACTACCTCTTCTGACGTAAATACTGTACTGTAGACTTCTAATGTCCTGAGGAACCAGAGATAGAGGATCAATAATTACAAAAATCTCACATTTTCCTCCTCTTTGCATCTCTTTGTTCATCCTCCTTCTCAGGGTGGTGACAGTGATGACGATGTTGAAGGGTTTGCCAGTTCAGAGGATACACAGCCTTCAGGTGACAGTATACCTGCACCATCACAAGATCTGGAAGGCATCTCGACCTACGGGGAGGATGATCTGGTACCAGAACCACACAGGGTGAGAGACACAAGATTTTAGTCATACTCTGTGTCTACGCCGGTCTTGGCTTTTTCTGCACAATAGTGGCTGCAACTAAAACTGCTTTATGATCTCTTAATATGAATGACAGCCAGTAACTCTGAAGGCTGTGGGCACATTTTGCACGATAGATTCTACTCATCTTTAATTGGACTGATTTTATATTTGTATAGAAGTTATTTGATTTTCAGTTTTACATACTTGAACTAACATTATTGCTGCTTCCTGTAGGTCAACAAGATTGAGATCAACTATGCTAAAACCGCTAAGAAAATGGACATGAAGAGACTCAAGAACAACATGTGGACTCTTCTGACTGACAGCCCAGAAAAACCCACAGAGGTAAATCACACTGACTGAATAGCCATGTATCTGCTTTTAATATATTATGGTAAATTCTTTAGGTTTAGGTATTGAAAGGGCTAATATATGGGTCTAATATAGGATTGGTTGCCTGAGAAAGAGCCTTTGAAAGAGCCTTTCTGAAGAAGTTCAGAGATTTTCACCTAGAAGCTCGGAGAAGCCACAAAAAAAAAAAGTCAGAACCCTCTGGAAAATAAACTGGGTGCAGCATTTGCTGTAGGCGACAGAATCGACCTGCATACGCTCTTGAAAAAAGACACAGGCCCAGAATCTAGTCTTCGGCCATTGCTCACATTTGGTTGGTAGAGCAGAAATGCAGAGATCTATCGGTGTGTATCTGTGTCCTTTGTTGTACACGTCTGTTTATCAGTTATGCCTTGATGTTCTCTACAGGAGGTGGCAGCTTTGGAGAATCCAGAGGTGTGTGGGGAGAAGGTCTTCAGTGAGACCACAAAGACGCTGCTTCAAAGGTACCAACGGACCTCCTACCATGCATGCGATGGCAAAGCACTAATGACGAATAATAATGACTGAATAGCACTCGCACAAATACATATATGTATCGCTGTTGTTTGGATAATGGTTTCTACTCCGGGGGGGTTACTGTGGTTTGTGATCTGTGAACGATAACACTTGTGTGGGTGGATGGCAGCAAAGCTAAAAACTTTCTTAAATGCACTGGGCTTGAACAGCATAATTGATGGAATGTAAAAAATATTGTGTGTGTCTTTTTTTTTCCCAGGTTGCCAAACACGATGGCTCAGAACCTATCGGTGCCTCTGGCGTTTGTCGCTCTGCTTCATCTTGCCAATGAAAAGGTGAGGGTTGTTTATGTTAAACATTTTGGCTGGGTGTTTATTCGGCAACTAGGAAATTCCTGTTTCTCTCTTTTTTTTTTTTTTCTTTTTTTTTTTTCATACATATATTTGGGTAATGGAAACTGTATTGTTCTGTTTGTCGAAGTCCTGAAACAGTTGAGGAAAGTAATAAATACATAAAAGGTCTTGGAAAAAGTAAACCCATAGTTCGTTATTGTAGGAAATGCGTGTATTCACTTTCTTGCTGAGAGTTACGTGAGTCAGCAGCCGATTAGCTTAGCATAAAAATTGGAAACTGCTAACCTTACTCTGTCTAAAGGTAAATCTTTTGATCTATTACTGTAATGTATTCTGCTGCGTATAGTAGTGCTCTTCACCTTCATTTTAAATATGTATAAACCTTCCATGTTATCACTCAGGAGTTTCAGTATGTCTGTTCCTGGAATGTTCTTATTTAGACATGTCTGCCTATTGAAAAAAGTATTCATGTCTATATTTGTAGTGTGCAATGTGAAATATGTTTTGTTTTTAACAGAATTTGGAGCTGGTGAAGGTTGATGACATGTCCGATATCATCATCAGACAAGGCCACTGAGGAGAAATGAATGATAGCGTGTTTTAAGTAGAATCGTCGCTGTTCCTTTGTGCTGTTCTCTACTTGTACTTTGTAAATTATCTGATGTTTCTCCGTGACACTCTGTGCTTTTTGTTTTTGTTCATTTCCTAGAAAATACAATATGTAATCAGGAACTGTTCAAAAGTCAAATGTGTCTTATTTCTAAAAGGGTTTGCAGTCCCTTTCATTCTGTCTGATGCTTATTTGTGTGTAGATATTTAACTGCTCAACCACCACACAAAATTGTATATTGTCAAGAGAAATAAAAGCCTTTTTTTAAAAACACAGTTATTAATTCCCCCCTCCCCCCTACAATTTTCGTATTCCCAAGAATACAATTGACAGTATTTTTATAGCACACTTGCCTGTCAGGCAAATTGTTTTCCAAAATGGACATAATGGCTTGGATTATATTTAGCTGTTGGTGATTCAGGAAAGCCTGATGCACTGGTCTCACATGACAGCAGGTAATGAACAGCATTTATACTTCACCACCGCCTTCCTATATAGAGTTGAAACCGGTTGGTCAGGGCTGGCCGCTGCTGGCTGGGAGGCACTTGTTATGAAGGAGGTGCAGAGCAGGGAGGAGCCATTCGGTCAGCTGAGAATGACACCAAAGTCCCAACTGTTCTGCAGTCTGTAGCACTGATACATTTTTCTGTCATTGATTGTATTTAGAAAATTCATAGCTAGACTAATGCTAATCCCACATTCTCACCACCATCATTTCCTAATGTGTGCCTTCCTACAGTGAAACATCTTTATCTAACTAAACGGGATCTGTGACATGCAACATTGCTGCTGATGTAGAGATACTGAGTTACTGTTGAGTAACAGCAACACGCTATGTTCTGACATCAGCAATAAGACATAATGAGAGTACAACTTTTTAAGCCAATCCAGAGCTATTAATGTCACTTTCCTGTGCTGGATAATTCGGGCCTGAAAATGCTTGATGAACCCAAAAAAAGGTGTCAATTAAAATGTCTGTTTAAAAAAAAAAACCCTTCTGGTTACCAATTTCATAACTTTTTTTGTTTTGTTGCTAAGCAATATGCTGCTGTTAAGTTTTTATAGGGTGAAAGAATAGCATTGATTTGGTGGATTTAAAATAAAGCTTTGTCATAACTTTCCTTCATATGTCTGTGCTTACTGTATAGGCTAACCCTTGTTTAGTCCTTTTGTTTGATCATAAACACAAAAGGTGACAACACCTAGCACATGCCTCAGAGGTCTTTGCTCAGCGGAGAGGTATAGACAATGTGGGGAAGTTGTTTGATTGGTTTATTTTAATGATTCAGTTATTAGGCAGCCAACAAAAACTAAGAAATTGGGAGGGAAACATCAAGTTGTTGTTTCAACAATAAAGGAAATGAATGGAAAGAGCCTTCAAAGTAAAAGCAAGCTATTGTCATGGCACAGGTATGCGAATACAGGACTGACGAAGTGGTCAGGTCATTACATTTATTATGAAGTGAAAATAATGTATAAAGTATAAACAGTATACTTAAAGTTGTCATGCTATATACAAATCCAGGCCAATCTCATTTGTGAAAATGTATTTTGTCATTGTAACGTTAGTTTTTAAATGTTTGAAAGCAGTAAAAGCTGATTACGTTTAATATAAACCTGGTCCTTAAATGTATTTAGTTTTCACTTTTAACTTTGAGGCTTTTGTATAATTACCAACCCGCTGACTTTACACTGCTAACTTGTATTCCTCGAAAAAGTAACGAGAAGTTTTATTTTTAAGAATATATTCAGGAAATTGCATTGTGGTCCACTTGACGCTTGAAGCGAAGGAATTCAGTTTGAAGGAGAGAAAAAAAAAATAACAACCAGGAAGTTATACAGAGGAAGAAACGTATTCGCTTTGGTGGAGCATCAAACTCTTAACTCTTTCAGAAGGTTTTATTTAGGTTTTTAATACAGCGAGGTCAAAGGGCATTGTTTCCGACAAGATGGACTTTGATCCGGTAAGTTAACGTTAGGTGATAATGGTCGAAGCTTGTGTTTTTGTTTAGGAAGCCGCCCCGCCGTCACAATGTTTAGCCTGAAATACGACATGCCACAGGTGTATTTCCGGATATAAGAAGTTAACGTTACATTTGAATTAAAACTGTTGTACCAAGTCTGAAAACGTGTTTCATAAGTAACCGCATTAAATGAAGTCCCAGAGTAACGTTATCCTAAAAAATGGCCTAATTGCACCCGCTGCTGAAACCATGTAAGAATGAGTCCATGGTAGAAATACTGTTTTTCATGCAGTTCAGATTGTGTTTTTTCACTTAACCCAAGTCAGACACTTCACCTGAAGACTTTTATCTTCTGCTTTACATGTTCAGATTTTTATTTCAGACACAAAACGTTTGTTTTTCCGCATTACATTTCAAAACCACAACTCTGCCTCTGGTGAGCCTGAAGCCAAACTCCAGTGAAGGATGTGTCAGTTTAATGCTAACTTACCTTGCCTACTGATAAGCGACAAAACTCGGCCCAGTATGGCTCATTACATTTCTTATTTCCCACATTTGTCTCTCAAAAGCACGTCTTATTAACTTGACATAGATATTATCCACCGCGCAACACCTCCCTGCTTGCTAGCTTGCACAAACTGGGGCTAACATTTAGTTTTAACGAAACTATGCTAAGAGAAGGAGTTCTAAAACTTGTCATGTTATTGTAAGTTACTCTGAATTGAAAAGAGGCATCTAATAAAACTTTGTACCTTTTATCCTATAAACTGTGTTGCTGACTTTGTCAAATTTGAATGAACATGTCTGACTTACTTTCAAGGCTCAAGGTCCTTGAAAGTCTCTCAGGATCTTCAAGGAGTAAATTTATTAATACTGTTATTCATGACAACTTCTGAAATTGCAAGAGATGGTACAAACCTATCTTCAATGTGTCTTTCCTTCCACGTTTGCTCGCTGCTGTGCTTCTAACAGCCATGTGATTAGTTTTTCAACTCTTATCTAACAGATCTTCTCAGAAAGTCATTAGTAACAAAGACTTGTCCAGTTTTGAAATATTAACCTTCCTTTTCTGTGAAGATTCACAGAACACATTGGGCTTTTTAGCTGTGCTGAGGGGAAGTTAAACCAACAAACAGTTATCCCGCAGCATTAAATGTGTCGTTTTTTTACTAGCATCATCATTTATTAGGGTTCTTTGATAAAAGAAAGTCTCGCTGCCTGTCTAGTGTCTGCATGATGTGCATTCAGACCTTGTCACGTACACAAGACAGATTAGGGTTGTTTCCCATTTGACTAGATTAGGACATGAACAGCGAGGATTTCATGTGGCCTAACAAGACAAATGAAATCCTTTGCATTTACTGCTGCGGCCAAAGCTTTTACCAGGAAATATTTGATTTATCTCATTTTAAAGAGCACTTCCTTATCTGTGTCATCCTTAATCCTTATGTATAAGCTCAATATTTACAAGGTGCCTTATCTGCCAGGTTTTTGTTTGAGTTGTCAAGTTTAACTGAAGACTGAAGTCACTTTTCATGCATGAAACAGGAACACGGTTTTGATGAATTGCTCTACAAGGCTTACAGCGGTTCAAACGTTTGAATAGGATACTTAATGTAGCCGAAGGCATGAACACCTTGTGCAGGGCAAGTTTCTGTCTCCCTGTTTCTGTTAATGTTGATACATGATAGCTATCAGCCATTCAGTGGGCCTCACTGAAATACTATCACTAGTACAGGAAAGGGAGAAAGAGAAAAAAAATCTGCTTTATATGGCAGGGAAATAAAAGCAGAGTTAAACAGGATGCACAGCAAGGCATCTGATCAGAATACTGACACATATGATAAAAAAGGGGAAGATAAGGAACAGAAAAGACTGCAAAAGTGACAGGACAGATTGTACATGATAAAAAAAAGCAGCTATATAGAAGTAAGTCTTGCAGTGCAAGTGTTGTTTTGAGAGGTGAATTAGATGAACCAACAGCTCCAACAGAACATTAAAAGAGTGAAGTACAGAAAGCGGGAGTGATAGGGGAGAAGAATATAAAGAAGGCAGCAATGGAGGAAGGGAGATACTGCACCAAAAGAAAGGGAAAAGGCAGTAGAAGAATGAAGAATGCAACATTGAAAAGAAGGGAGAAAGGAATAAAGAAGGCAGGGGAGGGGAACAGGAGAGATGTTGGACAGCAGATGACGCACCAAAACCTGCTGTGTTTCCTAGAGACCGTTTTGTTGACAGTCTGGTGCGGGCTCATGGGACAGGGCATATAACATTTGAAATCACACCTCCAATTATGTGAGATCACAGCTTTTCTTTCTGTTGAATGCAGATGCGCTGTAGCAGGCGTTCATGTTAAAGCAATCGTTTGACAGCCAGCAGGCCGTGCCGTCACGTGCAGCAGCCCGAGGGACTGAAAAGACTCAAAGCCACCACCAGTTGTCATGATCATTGTTGTGTGAAAATACAAGCCTGTTAGTGAATGAGTTGACTTCTGGTGCTGTATTGAGTTGCGCTGGTGACAGATGAATCCAGCCCTTTTTTTTAATACGGTCTATGATCCAGCCACAGTGTGGGGGGGAGGATCATCTGTCAGAACAGATGCTTAGGCCATCTTGAGCACAGGTTCATTATGAATTCAAAGTTCAGTTGAACATATTAGCAGAGGCCAGGCCATGCTAAGCTTTGAAAGGGGCTCCCCAGACATTTAGTGTTGCACTTCCATAAAGTTGGGCTCCTCAAAAGAGACATAAATAAAATCTAAATCAAAGCATTAGACCCCAACATATCCTGTCTGTTGGTCTCAAATATGAGTCAAGTTCCACAAACACTGGATCCTACAATTTACCACAACGCAACTTAAAACCAGGGCAGGTGATTTATTTTCAGAAGCGCTTTTGTTTTTATTTGTTGAAATTCTCCTCACGCCGCGACAGTAGTCTGTAAGTCCAATGCTCTCGAGTCTGACACCGAAATTAAAAGCCTTTGTCGTAGAATTTTGTTTGAATGAAATGATTCCTACTCTACACACTCTGTGCATGAAAACTTGTTTTGGAGGAGTGGCTTTGGAAAGAGGTCTGAAGGGAGGGTGTGGGATTTTTCACTTGGATACTTTCATTATCTAGCAGTCTGTTGCTAGTTTCTCCAACGTTGCCTACTACAGCTTTAATATCTTGTTTCAAACTCCTGCAGGCTTTCTGTTTAAATAATGTAATCTAAACTGAGATATGCCAGATGATATCATCAGGGCTATTTTTTCAATATTTTAAAAGCTCCTCAAGAGCCACAGAAGACATTATACAGCTATTTTCTCAGGCTGATAAGCACTCTTTGTAACAAGTAAACTTAATTTCTGTGGAAAGCCTATGTGCATTAATCTCTTAGTTCTTGTTAATGGATTTGGTCTGTATGGATTGCAGCTGGCATGCGTACTTTTTACTTTTTCTTAAATGACCTTCTTCTGTCCAATCCCAGGAGCTGGCAGAGCCGAAGCCACAGGACAAGGTGCAGGTCTTGAAGGAACAAGTAGATGGAGTTAAAAACATCATGACGCAGAATGTGGACCGGATCCTGGCCCGAGGAGAGAGACTGGATGACCTCATGGACAAGTCTGAGGACCTGCAAGCAGGGGTCAGTCTTACCACACGGGTTTATGCTTTAACTTTGTGAGAAAGTAGGTGGAGATGTGGACGATGTTCCCATATGTGCACAAACACACTTTTGGTGTAAATTAAGAGGTTGGTAGCAGGAGAGGCTCTCATGTTTAAGACATTACAGAACAAAAATAATCTGACCAGCTGTGACCTTTTTCTTGCTCTGACCTAAACTTTGAAATAAGGGCACTTTAGTAAGGCTTCCTTCCAGCTGCACCTCGTTAGGTGATTACCCCCACAACCTTTTTTCTGCGGTTCAAATACCTCACTGCACAGGCTGCATTGACCTTCTTCACAGTAGACTTTTTGATTTTTGTCATAGCAGCAAAAGCGTAGGCGGAACTGATAACATTAACGATGGCTCTGTTTGATTGACGTGTCCCAGGAAGCCATTTTAATCAGCCATCATTCACAAAGCCAGGACCCTGAAACTGGCGATGTTAAATGGAATACAGTCATTATTAATGCCATTAAGTACAGCTGTGGCTTTTCTGCAATGAAATGTCAAAATGTCTGCCATGAAAAATGCCTACTGCTCATCATAAGGAATGAAGTGAGCACTTTCTGTAAAAGCTTTCATATAGGAAATTATATGTTTCTATACGTGGAATTATCACAGTAACTTCGTTTTCTGAAGCACCTGTACAATACATACACACACAAACGTCTTTCTCACAGCCAACATTTTGACTTGTCATAGCTGTAAAAGCACAGCTGTATCTAATAACATTAATAACAGCTCGGTTCCATTTAGCTGTCCCACTGAATCTGCATGCACAGTACCAGACATGAACAAAGGAGGGATTATCAGTGGCACGTGATTAAGGTCTATGTACCATGTAAGGGAGAGTTAGTAGCAGAGACCTGTGCTCCCCAGCCACACATAAAGTAGCTATTATTGAATGGTGGTTAAATTTAAATGGTAAATAAAGTGTAATTTACTAAATGTCACATTTTTAAGTGTTGATAGAATCTTTCAATTGGATGCGACAATCCCAATGAAAATTGGTGCAGTCTAAGTGTTAAATCAGTCTGGTGTTGTGCTCATTAATGCCTGTTTTCAGCAGTTGGGGGAACAGTCCGGTCTTAGGGCCTGTGTCCAACAAAGCGTGTTTTCCTGAGGCCAGCATCTTTTTTCAATTCATTGCAATGGGAGCCCCGCGTTTTTACAATATGGTAAAAATGCCAGCAGTGTGACGTGGAGCTGAGTGTCTTTTCCGCACTGGGCGCCGAGTGTATTTTTTTTTTCCAGTCGCCGAGAGTTGAAAAATGTTCAACTTTGGGGGAAAACGCAGCACTCGTCACTGTCACTTTTTACCCAACTGTCCCTTCACAGTGCAGGAGGGGTGGGTCAAACACCACACCGAGCCATCTCTTGAACACATCTCCGCTCTTGAACTAAACAATGTGCCTCCTCGCTGAGTTATTTCCTCCCCCGCATTATCTCATGGAGCCACGTACAGCGAGTCCAGTTTCAGCCTTCTCTTCATGCAGCGCAAGTGCCAGTGGTGACATTTTTACATTCAGTAAAATTAGGTAGCCTACTTGCAGCACATCACTTACACAGATATTGTGTATCATAGCAACCAAAGTGTAGTAGGCAAGATTAAGAATGGGGGCGCCCATTTCTGCATAGCTGGGGTGTCCTAGTAGCCTAATGGCTAAGCTGCATTCCATATAACCGCTACATCCCGGGTTCAGTGTCAGCTGGGAATCTTTGCTGCAGGTCATATATCTCTCCACGTCTGTCTGCCCTCCCTGCTCAGGCTCAGCACTTCAAGCAGACGTCTCAGAAAGTGGCTCGCTCCTACTGGTGGAAGAACGTCAAGTTGATCGTGGTCATCGTGGTGGTGGTCCTCATCATAGTCCTCATCATCATCCTGCTGGCCACCGGAGTCATCCCTGTCAGTTCCGGGTCTACAGTCAATCCCACCAGCAAGCCATAAACGCACACATACACAACACATCCCCATAGCACAGTATACAAAGTAATATATAGACTCGAGCAAATCACTGCTGTCTGGTGAAACCTTTGTTCCTTCTGAGTTAGTTTCTACTGGTAACTTTCCTGCTTATATTGGAATTCAAGGACTTGATGCTTTGATTCAAAGAACTTTGATGCCTCATAAGCTTTAGAAACCCTTTCAAAACAGTTTCAGCTTAGCCTTTTTTGAATTTGTTAAAAATGAAGCAAAAGTCTGGAAGCTCTGAGGTCTCCACCTGACAGCAGCACAAACACTGTCACTTGTCTCAAAGGCCACTTTTAACACCTTCGTCAGCTCCTCTTGGTTTAACTGTTTCACCACCAACGGTTATTTCATTCTGGCGAAGAGGAAGTCACTTTAATGTGCAGATGAAAATGAGTGTGGATTCCTTCAGTCTCTTACTAGACATTGTGTCTTTGAATGTTATCACGTATGTGCACCTTTTACAAAGGACAGTTTGTATAGTTTAAAAGATGAAAAGGGTTTTTCTAAACAAAGTCAACATTTTCCGACTTTTTAACGAATCTCTAGCAATTGTAGGTCACAATATATTGGATGAAAGGCAGAATTGTGTATTGGATATGTATGTTACCATGTGTGGGCTTATTCCTTTCAAAGTGCTTCCAGCTTTGCATTGAGAAAATCTAGAAAAAGTAATCATTCCATTGAAAATCTTCTTAAATTTGCCAGATAGTTTTATTGAATGTATACACTTAGCTTTGCTTCAGTTCTTTTGAAAACATTGATATCAGCTCCATATTGGTGTTGTGGGCTTATGTTTGAGGAGAGGTTTGTACAACAATACACAGTCAAAGTTACAGAAACAGTTGTGCGCAGAAATCATATAATTGTGAAATATTTGAAGTGTGTTGATTTTCAGTGAGCTGGGACACTTCAGCTGGGACCTGAAGTTTGAAAACTACACAGCATTTACACTTGCATGTTTTTTCTACTTAACAGAAATCCATGGTCCTTACAGGGGAAGGTAACACAAACTTGTAGATTTGTACATTTCTGCTGTATCATCTGCCATTTTAACAGATCGTGTTAATTTTTTTCCTCACTGTGTTTTAACTCTAGACATTTTGTAAATTAAATGTATGGCTTTGGTATTTTGATTCAATAAAGAAACCACCAGGGTCAGCTGTTAAAGGTCGGTTCCCACACTTCTAGTGTTTTAAAGAATCAGGCTCCTCCAGCCAACCAGCTGAGAGGGATCATTTACTGCACCTCTATGGCTCCCCCTGCTGGGTCCATATCCACAGCTTAGCAGGAGAAAATTGTAGTCCAAAACACGTAGTCATTGTTCAGAATAAAGATCTGGTTTGTCTCACCTCACCAATTCTCAACGAGGTCAAAAAACAGCCCATAAGGAACTGTAAATAGTCAACCTACTCTCACCTATATGTATATTTGCAACAGCCTTTAAAAAATCTTTTCTTTTAGAGGATATTTATTTAATGCTCTACATCATTTGTGCTGTTTTCTTTTTTTTAATTAAAAAATTAATCAATGAAAGCTGTATGTGATTTCTGTTATCCAGACGGATTAATCAGAGTGGTCCGGTTCAATTACTCTGCTGTTAATCATTTTCTAGAAGTCTGTATAAGAAGAAGGAGGCTGTGTTGGAACACATTCTCCAGTGTATGTGTGTTTGTGTGTGTGTTTTGTATGGCTTCAGGGTGCAGTAGTCCTAATGCCTCTGCCTGTTCACACTCATACTGGCCTGATCCGATCATGTTTCTGTTCATACAGGCTCGAGCTGCAGCAGCTGTGTCATTGTATTATTTTGATCTGCATTCTCAAAATACCAGATAACTGGAATGTTTTTTTACCTGAATTCTCAGGTGTCTTATTCTGATGACTTTGATATTTAGTGGTTTTAATGGAATGGAAATAAATAGTATTCACCTCTGCTCTGTGGTGATGGTGTCCCTTCATTTACTGTTTGTTGAAGTGCCACAAGATGGAGACAGAATCCGGCTAATTTTAGACTTGAGGAAGTAGGTCAGAGGCAATGCTTTTTATACACTGCTAAAAAATATACAAGGGGGAGGGAACACTTACTCATCACAGTCTAACATGTCAATTAAACTTTAGGGATATCAGGTTGTCCAGTTAGGAAGCATAAATGATTGTCACCTGTTTCTGTGCAAATGAAAGTGACAACAGGTGCACTGGAGAGGCAACAGCAAGACTACCCCCAAAAAGGAATGGTTTTGCTGGTGGTGTCCCCAGACAGTTGCTCTCTCCTTGTCCTTCCTGATTGATTGTTCTTTAGTTTTGTGTTTTGCTTGTGTCACTACTGGTAGCATGAGGCGGTACCTGTAGCCCATCCAGGTTGCACAGGTAGTCCAGCTCCTCCAGGATGGCACATCCATATGTGCAGAAGGAGTGGTATCTGCTTCTTTGGGCGAGGAGGACCAGGTGGAGTGCTGCTAGAGCCCTACAAAATGACCTCCAGCGGGCTACTGGTGTGCATGTTTCTGACCAAACTGTCAAGAGAAACAGACTCCATGAGTGTGACATGAGGGCCTGACGTCCTCTAGTGGGATCTGTACTCACAGCCCAGCACCGTGCAGCTGGATTGGCATTCACCAGAGAACAAGAGAATTTGCAGGACTGCCATTGGCGCCCCGATCTCTTAACAGATTAGAGCAAGTTCACACGGAGTATATATGACACGCCGTGGTGAACGTTATGCTGCCTGCATCATCATCCAGCATGACCGGTTTGGCGCTGGGTAAGTGATGGTCTGGGGAGGCATATCCTTGGAGAGTCGCTCAGACCTTCACGCGCTAGAGAGTGGTCTGACTGTTGTTAACTGATCTGCCTAACTTATCACAATACACTGGTCATTACTTCCTCCATGTGATGTGATTCTTCCTGAAACAGGTCAATACTTATTTCCCCCACTGTAAGTGGAAACCAGTATGTGTGACCAACTTGACACAAATGTCTCTTCCTTGTCCTCTGACATATTTATTATGTTTTCAAGATGAAGCCAATTTCAACAGATTGAGTAACATCCCAATAACCATCATGCACGGTGTTAAAATAAGAACCCACTCGGAATGAACTAAGTGATACTAACACTACTGTTTGGATGAACTGAATCAAGATGCTGAGACTACTTTTGTTTTGTTTAAGCTGTTGATTTCTTGTTCCTGTCAACTTCTGGTGGCTTACTCTCATCTGCTTCACCTTTTTTTACTCTGAGGTCAAACTACTCTCTGACTGTCCTTCACCAGGGTTCTTTTCAGTCTGTAGTGGCCCAGGCTGTTTCTGTTTTTTTCAAATACTGTCCTGGCCCTCGGGTGCTGTATTTGTCCTCAGAGCAAACAGAGGTTACTTCATGTCTCATAACATGAGCCTCTTCTCCTTTAAGCTTCATCTCAACCTTATCTCTATCCAGTGTGAATTACTTTTACTAAACATCTTTGTTTGCATTCACAGGGTTTTAAAATATGACACTTTCGGTTATAAAGCTACAAATAATTTTACTCTTCTTGCTTTTATCTTAGAGGCTGTTTTGTTTATGGCCGTATGGGACATTGAAGTAAAGTGCACTCAAGTCAAAGGAAATTAAAGAATGAGTTAGTCTGAGTGCATGAGTTTATCCTTTTAGTATGATTTGAGTAAAAGTGGGTTGTATTGATGGGTATTTGTCTTCATACACTAAAGCATCGTTGCTGTACTGTGCAGCCATCATTAGAGGCCATCCCATATTTAAGACATTACATAAACAGAATTCAAATGACTCTGATTAAGTGTGGACTTTTTCATGCTCTGACCTTAACTTTGAATGGACCACTTTTTTGGCAAGGCAACTTTATTTGTATAGCATGGTTTAACCATAGACCATGTAAAAGGTTTCAACAACAAGGCAATTCAAAGTGCTTAACATAAAACATACAAGGCATCAAGACAATATGTTAAAGCAACATAAGGCAATATAAAAAGACACTTAAATACAATTAAAAAAGAGTTAAATAGAAAATCAAAAGATATAACAGCAGAGTAAAACTCACAGTGCAGTGTAAGATATTAATCAAAATCCTCAAATTTGATTTAATAAAAGGCAGTGACGCACAGAAAAGTCTTCAGCCTTGATTTAAAAGAACTAAGGGTGGCAGCAGAATTGCAGTTTTCTGATTCTTCACCATGTTCAGTTTTTCTCTAGGGACAGAAAGCAGATCTTTTCCAGACAACCTTAGGGGTGTGGATGGTTCATAACATAGCAGAAGATCAGAAATGTATTTTGGCCCTTAACCATTCAGTGCTTTATAAACCAACGGTAATATTTTAAAATCAATTCATTGACAGACAGGAAGCCAGTGTGAAGACCTCAGAACTTAAGTGCTGTTATCAACTTTTTTAGTCTTAGTGAGGACAGTTTTTTCCAAATCATGACACATAAATCCTTTAATCCTTGATATATTTTTCAAGTGATTGGAGGCTGACTTTGCAATTGTCTTAATGTGGCTGTTGAAATTCAGGTCGACGACCATGTCCATGACTACACCAAGAATGTGTGTTTTAACATTTGAATCTGAACAGTGAATGTTCTTCCTTGCTCCAAATACAATTACTTCGTTTAAATTAAGAAAATTCTGGCACATCCAGTCATTGTTAATTTATTGATAAACTTACTCAGCACTTAGATTTAGATTATTGTTGCCTGGTGGAATAGTTATGTAAATGTTTCTGTTGTTAGCTACATACATATTTTGATGTTTTCCATGATATGAGCCAGAGGAAGCGTATAGATGTTATACAGGTCCCAGAATGGATCCTTGGGGAACTCCACAGGTCATTAGAAACAAAGTTGTCCCTGTCTTTTCTGTAGGATTTTAACAAAGTTGTTGATTACTGGGCCTATGAGAAGAACAAACCTCAGAAAAGATCTGATGCCATGCAGTTGGAAACTTTTTTTTAAAGCCTGTTGGAAAAATATCAAGGCAGTTGAAGGAGTATTTCAGATGTTATATCAAGCAGGATCAAATTGTGTCATACTTTTTGAATTGATTTTAAGTGGACACAGCGACAACACACACCTTGTACCTGGTATGGAGGCACTCACTTCCTTTGTGGGTGCAATGGAATCAATAATTTGTCATTTTAGTAGTTCCAGCTGCACCTTGCTAGGTGAGTAAGCTCGTTAATCCAACAACTTTTTGTCTGAGATTGAAATGCCTCACTGCACAAGCAGTATTGTTTATCACAGGGAAGGAAGTTACTGCTTTCTGTACAGTGCACAACCTGTCATTCAAGTGTTCTCCTTCTTGGAAATGTGTTCATTTCAATGCTTGTTATCATCAGAGGTGTGGACTCGGGTCTCATGACTTGGACTCAAGTCAGATGAAAAGTTAACTGAGATGAAATGATTATTGTGCCGCATGCCATTTCGCAATGACACTAGTTATGTCTTATTAATCCAGTGAACTCCTCTCCTTTCCAGCAGTGGCCACTAGCGTGCGCGCGGTCAAACTCACGAGCGAGCAGAATCAGACACACAGAGGCCGACACACTGGATCACCACAACATGCAGGAAACTCATGTAAACTCCCACTGCAACGTTACAGTAATATTTTTATCAGCTTGACGTTGAAGTAATCCATGCTCATTACTCTGACTGCATTTAGCCTACGTGATTTGACATAAAGAAAGCAGAGGTCTCTCCGTGACCCAAGCCTTTCGGATGTTGACTGTGTTTTCACAAGGAGCGGGAGTGTAAAAGATCCTACCTGACTCCTTCACATAAGAAGCAGAATAATAGCTGTTCCAAGAAACAGAGAAAACAGCCGTGTGTTCCTTTCTTCTTCATTTCTTCTATCCATAGCACCTTTAAGCCTATGGCATTTTACACTACCCCCTACCACATACAGGATAAGCGGGTATACTTAATGGATGGATGGATATTATTTATACTAAACCAGGTGTGTTCAGTGTTGCTTTATCTGGTCCGTGCTTTTAACATCATATCAATTTATAATTTTCTCACTGTTGGTTTTTGTAACTGCATTTTCTGACACAACACCGCTGTTGACTTTCAGCGTTAGGTAATGTAACAACTTGTTGTCAACTCAAGTAGCAGCCACCTGCACACACACACACACACACACAGACCCCTCATTTGCCCATCCACCCCTCAAAGCAGTCATCCTGGGGGAAACACTGCACAGCTTTCATCTTCTTGCACTCATAATAACAATAATCAATTACATTTATATAGCGCTTTATCATAGATACTCAAAGCACTTCAAAGTGAAGTGGGGGACTCATCTCAACCACCACCAATGCGTAGCACCCACCAGGTTGATGCACTGCAGCCAATTGCGCCAGAACGCTCACCACACATCGGCTTGAGATGCTGTTTAAAGTTAATGAAGTTGGATTACAATTTTTCATTTCATGTGCTATTTGGGATTTTGGAGTAATACATGCTGTATATTATAACTGTTAAAAACAAAGCATTCAATTTTAAAAGTTCAGTAAATTATCGATGATTCCAAGTCAATGATCGTGATCTCAATATTGACCAAAAGTATAATGATTATGATTTTTGCCATAACCGAGCAGTCCTACAACACTTCATTCATCCTACTGGTGGATGAACATCAAGCTGATTGTGGTCATCATGGTGGTCGTCCTCATCATCACTCCCTCCTTTCCATCACCTGACTGGCCCACCAATTTACACACCTGTTCCCACTTTTCTTAACAGCCCTGCACTACTTAACAAGCCCTTTTCCATTCAATCCTTGCCAGATCATCCTATGTTATGTTGCTGTGTGTCATGTCTTGGTTCTATGTGTATGTATTGTGATTAACTATTTAATTAGAGCTGTGTGCTCATATGTGATGAGAGGTACATACTCTTAATGATACACAGTATTTAAATATACAAATGTAAGTAATACACAAACAAAGTTAAAGAAAATGATGTAACTTTCTACAGTTTTACTTTTAATGGTGTAAAATTCAACTTGATAGCTTCCTCCTGAGCTGGGAGAACAGTGGTGGATTTTGAAATACCGCTGTGTCCAGTATCTTTAGAAATACAGTAGACAATTTTTGACTTCTTTAGCCCAGCTCAGGTCCCCGCTGCTGTGAAGCTGCTGAGAAGCAATAGAGGTCACTGAAGAGTCAGTTTGGGGCACTGACAGAAAACAAGCACAGCTTGCACAAGAGCTCCACACTTTAACATATGGCTTCAGTATCTTGATTCAATAAACACCACCAGGGTGAGATCAGTTTTCAGGCCCATGTCTGTTTGCATTCTAGTGTTGAAGGATCAGGTTCCTCCAGCTAACCAGCTGAGAGAGATCTTTTACAGCCCATCCATGGCTCTCCCTGCTGGGTCCATGTAATCTATGACATATTTTATATATATACACTGTATATATATATCATATTTGCAACAGAATTGAACCAATGTCTGTCTTTTTTTTAGAGGCTACTTCTTTTTTATTTGCTTTATACTACAAAAATGGATCAATGAAAGCTGTATGGGATTTCTGTACAAATAGAAAATCGATTTCTGTAGTCCTAATCTCTTTGTCTTTTCACACTCTCATACGGAGATCATGTATGCTGTGTGTCCATTTTTAAAGGTTTGATTAGAACAATTCACAGGGGTATTTTTTGTTTTAATTTTCTGATAGATAAAAAATACTCTGAACAAAATTATAAACGCAGCCCTTTTGTTTTTGCGGCACATTTTTGAGTGGCCTTTTATTGTGGCCAGCCTAAGGCACACCTGTGCAAAACATGCTGTCTGATCAGCATCTTGACATGCCACACCTGTGAGGTGGATGGATTATCTCTGCAAAGGAGAAGTGCTCACTAACACAGATTATGACAGATCTGAACAATATTTGAGAGAAATAGGCCTTTTGTGTACATAGAGAAAGTCTTAGATATTTGAGTTCAGCTCATGATGAATGCGGGCAAAAATAAAAGTGTTGCATTTATAATTTTAGTACAGGTTTTACTTTTACTCATTTGCTTTTTATTGAACTGACACAAGGTGGAGATAGAGAGTACAACTGATCTGAGCCTGTAGGAAGTAGATATAAAGGGGTTTCCCCACAGCTGCTCTGGTGGTTGAGATCAGATCTTGGTGAAATGCAGTGAAATACAATGTGGCATATTTTGTTTGTGGCACACACTTTTGGTTTCTGTTCAGTTTATTACTGGGCTTTAGTAACGAAATCACATCAAAGCAATAGCAAATGAAAAAAATGCTTGTGGAGTATTTAAAATAGTGTAATTACCTTCCTGAAAAGGACATTTAACTTTACAAACATAAAAAAAAATTAAAGTAGATCATATTAGTTGTAGTACTGTGAAGAATGCAGTAAGAATAAATGGGGGTATACTACAAATGAGGCCCAGCTGGTGAGGCTAGTTGCCAGAATGGCTTCACTGTGCACACATCTGTTTTCAAATAAGGATAAATGAAATGTTAAGGCGTATTAACTGACATTGTTTGTTGATAGGAATGTACCAACTATTTCTTAATTGTATTTTAAAAAGAATGACTTCAGTGCCTTCACATGAAGACCACAAATGGATCAAAATTAAGGTGAACTATCTCTTTAATATAATTTTTCAGTATGTTTCTAGATCAAAAAGAAAAACCTGAAATATGCTCACCAAACATTTCAAAGGGCATTTAAACCAAACAACCCTTAGGACAACTCAAAAGCAAGACAAAAGAAAAATTTAGGTAGACTGTTGAACAGGTCATAACAGGCAAACCTCTCCTGTTGACTCAACAACAGTTAACTGTGTAACCCATCAGAGTTAATGAGCTGTTATTTCAACAAGTGGTGAGAAGAATATTAAGGTTTTATCCCCATGAAGGCCTGATGAGTTTTTGGAACAACAGCCTCTTAGACAAACACAAACAAGAACAACCACTGAAAGCCCATTTGTTTCTGCTGGGAAATCAGCCTGGACTCAGACTGTTGTAGTCATGCGGATGTGAGTCTGCCATCCATGCACGAGCATTAGACAATTACACGAAGGGAGGGTGATGAGCATGCTGAATATGGCCTTTGTATTTGTGCAGCTTTTCCCAGAAGAAGCCTTTTGTTGGCCGGGTCTCTGACCCCAGCAGCTCTGACCTGACAAGTCTCGTGCTGCCTTAGTTAGAAAATATAACTAAAATCTATTATTGTATGGTTTAGTATGGTACTAGACAGAATGACATACCTCTACACTACTATACTATACTATACTAGTGTATGCCTATAGTTTGGTACTACACTATACTACTATGCTACACCACGCTCTAATATATTATTGTATGGCTTAGAGTGGTACTAGATAGTATAACATACCACTACACTACTATACTCTAGTATACTATTGTATGGTATAGTATGATACTAGACAGTATAGTATACTGCTACACTACTACAGTACTATGGTGCAGTATAATTTGGTAAAATGTGGACCATATAACTATACTACATTGTACTTCAAATATTATACTATTATTAGTATTGGTACTAATATTATTATAGTTATAATTACTACTTAATATTGGTATTAGAAATAGTGAAATTGTAAGTGGCTCTTAAAGTAGCTGTAATGTACAATACATGATGATGGTGCTTTTTCTGATAACATCACTTCAAACCACTGATTTTGATCCCTCAGATTTATTCACAGCTTTGGTTTGGTATTATGTATGGTAAATAAAAGCAGTTACAGGATCAGGCTGTTTCCTGCTTCCTCTCCCATAACAACACATTATCAGTAGTATTAGATATGTTTTGTTGATATGATTGATATATGATTAGTTGTATTTGTATGCGGTTTATTAGGTCTGTGTTAAGAAATGGCGAGGCCCTGGGTGATTTACTCCCTTCTCTTTAGTGTTTACTAATAAAGAAGCATATCACCATACTCCCTAGAATTATGGCATTTCATAATGGAGATAAATGATCAGTCCAAATCTTTGAAGTAGGGATCTGTCTGGAAATACTATTGAATTTACACAGTTCTTTTACATATACATGTTCTAGGCTTTAGACATAATTCAAACAATAACAAACAAATCAAACCAAATATTTACAGGAAAACATCATTACACATTACGATCAGATACTTTCCCACAGCACTAGTTCTATATTTACTTTCACATCCACGCTGGGCTCTGTTCTCTTATCATTTGGTGCTTAGCATCCCAGTGCTCCCATGAGGACGTAGTTTAACTTTTAAACAACACGTAACAAAATTATCTATAAAATTTATGGCAATAAAAACAATTAGTCTAAATCTTTCAAAGCAGCATGAGAGTTAATTTAATAAATTAAGGCCTTTAACTTTAATACTATTACAGCTAATAATTCATAAATACATTCTTTCATTCAAATTAACCTTGTTTTTTTAAGTCTTTTGCAAAATTCACTAGAAGAAGAGAATTTACCCCTTTAAGATTGTAATGCAAAATGTTTGAATTACCCCACTTCCTTTTTCTGATATTTCTTTACTTTCGAACCTCTGTGAGCTCTTTTAGCTTTAGATCCTCTTTTTTCGTCCTTTGACACAGATTACATGAACTGTAGTACAGCAGTGTTCCAACTGGTGTTATAAATAGGACTTTTTATGATCAACTCTCAGTTATGTTTTCCACAATCAAATGATGATGATGCTTTGATTGGCTTTTAACTGTCACTCAATTAATCGAAAGAATGGAAAGAATTTCAATTGCTTGTGTGACTGACGCAGCTGAGCTACAATGGAGTTGTGTTGTCTGCCTGTCAGCTCATTATCTATATATAAGTGTGGCAAGGGCGCACACACACACACACACACACACACACACACAGACAGACAGACAGACAGACAGACAGACAGACAGACAGACAGACAGACAGACAGACAGACAGAGACACACACACACACACACACACACACACACACACACACACACACACACACACAGAGCCTGTGTAATTTTCAGTGCAGCACAGTTTTAATAACTGATGACTAACTGTTCTACAACTGTCCTGCTTCAGAAAACCCACATTATGTGACCCAACACACAAGACTTATATAACCACAGAGGAGTCTGTTGCAAGACAAGGGCACTGTTGTTTTGTTTTAAATAAAAAAAGAACCACAGTTAAAGGATACTATACATACATCAAAAAAGTGCCTCAGTAAGTCCCTGTGGGGATATTATATGTTTATTACACATATTTCTCACAAGGGTGGACCGGCAATGACCTTCTTAATCTCGCGCAGCCCACAAGTAGGCAACACCCATGAGTGACCAAACAGCACACAGTGTTCTACAATACGTCTGCAAAGGCCTGCTAGAAATGGACTGGTTGAATGTTCATGACAAAGACTTATAGAGAGGACAAGTTGGGTGCTGCCAGACTCTCACTGAACAGACAACAAACAGGGTAAATGTCAGGACCGGGGCCAGAAACTCAGACGCAGACCAGAGTAGGTTGCAATGGGAGAATTTATTTAACAAGTGAGAACAGAGATGTGTGGGGGGGGAGTGGTCGTTCCGAGGGTCATGAGGTTCAGGCTCCTAAGCTCAGGGGGTTCCGTGTCACAGGAGTGAATCCGAGTCTGTGAACTGGCAGGTATTCTGTGGTTAGGACAGAGAGAAAACAAGTTAGCACTCAGCACAAGGGCTCAGACTAGATGCTGGTAGCTCAGGACAGAAAATGGGCTGGCGTGTTGGTACTGTATGGTACAACGATCAAGCGGGGGCTGGAAGGTTGAGCTGGTCTTTAAAGGTGAGTTGATTGCAGGATGAGACACCGGTGTGCTAATTAACAAGATGCGTTGCAGGTGAGTTGACTGGAGCTCAGGTGACCACGCCCACCAGCAGCCCCAGGGCATGAGGGAGAAAGCAGAACACAGAGACAGACAAAAAAACAAAACACACCAAGCACACCGCAAACATAAGGGGGATAAGGGAATGTCACTGTAAAGTCTGAGTGTTGCTGCATTCAGGTCCCCCTGAGAATCTGAAGACCAACTCAGAAATGAAAATTGTGTGTAATTACACATATGCTGACACAGCTTTGTTCTCCAGGTGACCCCAAGCAATATGAGAAAAAGCTTCATGCTTTACAGCATAAAGTTTCTTAAAGGTTAACACAATACAACTGCATGATAGTAGTGGTACAGCCTATAGCAAGCATTATTATGGCTTATATCATATAGGCTATTATACCTTTATGCAAACCAAATGTTTTATGAATTGTTTGATCATTGTGTCATGTATACTCTACATCTATGCCCAGCTCGCATTCATTGGCTTACAAAACAACACAAATTAATCCAGATCAAAGGTGCTGCATACTAAACAGCCATTCCTGTTTTTGTATATATCATATGTGCAGTAGAAAAGACAATGGGACTCACTTTCCACATCCCCCCTAATCACACAGCTCACACTCCTCCTGAATATTTTTGAAACTGCCAACCTCAGTGGCCAGAGAAAATAAAACATAAATAAAAAGATAACTTGTTTTGGTCCCCAGTAGTAAATCAAATCATTGCAGGTGGTGAGGAAAACATTCATAGTATATTGTATGTACAAAACAACAAATAAACAATAAGGAAACATACGCATTTTGAAGTGTGCTTTAAGAACCTTACAGCCTCTGCTGATGTTTAATTTAAAAAAGGAAGGAACATGGATTCATTTACAGAAATACACTTTTTTTTGCAGTTGTGACACTACAATCAAAAACCATGCAGCACCTACTAGACACCTGATCTCTAATGTCATTACAAACTGTCTTAACACTTATAAGATTCTGACTTTCTGACTTGTTGTTTTCAACATGCACTTGCTGGATCTGTTCAGACTTGTTGAATAAGCAGTGGTGGAAGAAGTAGTAAGTGAAAATAGAATTACAAAACTTCACACTACAACTTTGCAATACGGTTTTACTTAAGTAAAGGACTCATTAATTACTCATTACTTAATCATTAGTTACTCTTTTTGTGACAAGTGATTGTGCTGAGTTATAAGTAATCCCTCTTACCTCATGATTATACCATAAAAAAGTTAAGTAATGGTCAGCTAATCATAAGTTAAGAGCTAGTACTTTGCAATTACTCAGTGTAATGTTTACTTTGGTGTACACAAAAAAAGTAGTGATTAAGTAATGAGGAATTAATGAACACTTTTTGTGCCACTCAGCGGCTAATCGTTATGTAATGATTCATATCTAATATCTCTCAGTCTGTTCTCTAGTAACTCTCCATTATCATCTATAAAGTCCCGATTCTGAGATGTTCAGAAACTTCTTATTAACAATGAATTAAAAAATCAGGTTGTTCCTGATTTGTTCCTCACTTGTTCCTAAGTAACTATTCACCATTGTGTCTTGTAGAGTGTTACCAACTTAACAAATGCTCTGCTAAAGTAAAAGCCCCGCATTCATAAAGTATCAAGTAAAAATATACATAGTGTTATTTCAGAATGTAATAAAATTGTATATATTATTGGATTATTTACATTGATGCATTAACATGGAAGATGCATTTTAATGCTGAAGCTAGTTGAAATGGAACTTCCTACTTTGTATACAGTAGAACAATGGCTCATGGCTTGTGATTTTATGTTTTGATTGTAAAATATTAATAGGTCTAGCCAAAGTAACCAGCAACTGTAAAAAGTAAATAAATAAATAAAAGAAGAAAAAAAGGTGTAAAACTAGCAAAACTGAAAAATACTCATGTAAACTACCGGTAAACGAAATAGTAAATAAGAAAAAAAAGAGAAAAAAAGAAAAAACATATTTAAAAAGCACTTGAGTATATGTAAAACTAGTTATTTTCCACCACTATGAATAAGCCTTTCTATGGTAAGTTATGGGAAATCGAAAGCACCCTTTTCATCAAAGTGCCCCTAACCAAACAAGTTGCCATCCTGGAAAGTCCGGAGTTTATCGAGCGTGCATTGGTCACGTGACGACCTAACGTAAGTTTCCGGGAATAGGCTACTACGTACGCCCTTTTTATATACAGTCTATGTGTACGCCCCACACAATCAGAAAGCACCTAGCCCACCCAGCAGCCAGAAGGACGGCCGCAGCTCTGGAGAAGTCAAAGTGAGCTCACACACTGAAAGACGGATACAAAGAAAGAAAGGAAGACAAAACGCAAAACTTTGCACTGGCTTGTTGAAAACTGCAGGGCTGATTTGCTGTGCTTCCTGTTTCCAAAGTTGACTCGAGTCGCACTATAATAAATGCATTGGATCCGGTGACAGCTTCGACTCAAACACAGCACGAGACTCGACAAACATGGTAAGTCAATATTAATCTCCTGGGGTCTTGATTGCTGTGTTGTAATGCTCAGCAGCTTCGATAAGGAGAGAGAGAAGAGAGAGGAAACTTTGCATAGGCAGGAATGCTTTTTGGTGGCAGTGGGACACGTTATCTGGATTCAAGGTTTTTTTTATGTAACCAGTGTGAGTTTGGCGTCAGGTAGTAAATGAATACGCATGCATTTAAAAAAAAAAAAAATAAAGTTAATTAAATACATGATTATCTTCATAGTGTTGATATGGGGTAGCTAAGTTAATGCAAAGAGGTGAGTCTACTCTGGCTGAGGTATGTATTTAACAGTAGCACTAAGTGCGAAAGGAAAGATGAGTGTAAATAAAATTAATAAAATAAATGTAAAAGATTATGTCATCTGGATTCAGTTCTAAGTCATGAGAAAAGAATAACAGCATGGCATACATCCCAGTAACCTTCATGCGGGCTCTTCTTAAATATGAATGAACTTTATTATGTGTTAGTGAAAACACAATATTGTTATTATTAGCTGACAGCATAGCAGTTGTTGTCACTTTTCAAATAAGACAGAGTGCCATGCTAAACTATAATGAGCATGCTAGTGGGTGTGGTTTCCCAGAATAATGCCAGGTACATTAATGCAGGCAGGAGGGAGAAGGGAATGAGGGAAGGAAGGAAGCAAGGAGGGGTACTGGTATGGGCAGCAGTTCCTGTGTTAAGACGTTGCCGGCTGAATTTTAGACTATTGTTCAACCACTATGGTGGGCCAAAAATGAGATAACTGGGCTTTCTGGGCATCCATTAATGAGTTTCCACCTGTCATTGATATAAAGTTTACTCTTCTTAGCCTACAACTCGCAGACAGTATACATACATCATGTTTCAACAGGAAATAACAGTAAATTATGAACCAAATCAAGATGCTGAGAATGTACTTGTTTTGTTCTGTCTGTGGGTTTCCTGTTCCTGTCAACTTTTGAGATGGTGGCTTCCTCTCATGGCTCAGAGGGCAAAAGTGAAGGAGTCAGGATACAAATTGCTTTAAGGTCAAACTGCTCTCTAAATATCCTGCTCCAGGGTTCTTATCTTAGCGACCACTATCAACCCGTTTTGTTGCTGTTTTGCTCATTTACTGACCCTTGGGAGCTGCATTTTTCTTCCGAGCAGGCATTAAGGATAGTGTAAACAGCTGCTAGACTGCGTTCTTCCTGATCTGAGGAAAGCTGTCCTACTTCATTTTATTATTTTCATGTCTCATAACTTATTTCTCTTTTCACCTAAGCTTTATGTTTCAGCACTGAGGAAATTATACTTTGAATAAAAATGTTGTTATATTATATATGCTTTAATATGAACTGCTATAAAGTTACAATACACTCTCAGTCTACTTGAAAAACATGTCACAGCAGGATGACTGTTGCAGTGTTTATAAAACAGCATGCTGGTCTGATCTGTATTATCAGACATAGGTTGAATTGTTTCAGTTGGCAGCCTGTCTAGACAATAAGCTGTAAGATTTTCATTTTAAATATGAATGTATTACTAGATTTAAGAATCTAACTTCAGAACTTGTGCTCTGTGGCGAAGTACAAAAGCTCTTAAAGAAAGACTGTGCGGGACTCATAAGAAATGGTTTTAAATCCAAAGAAGCTATCCAGACTTTTAGTCCCTAATATGGATCAAGCTCCAAAAACAGTGGATCCTAGGTATTTCTTGGCATGCTAACTGCTCATGCTAAATGCTAAACAGATGCTCTGTTTATCCCAAACCATAAAATACATCACGTCCTGTGTACCTGAAGATTTCCCCCAAGAAACAAATAGCTGTCACCAGGTGTTTATGACAAGAAATTATTACTATTTTCCATCTTTGTTTCACTATAGGAAAGCTCACACACACACACACACACACACACACACACACACACACACACACACATTCCTGCAAAAAGTCCCAAAGACTGGATTAACCCACATGATGTCTCACTCTTTAACCATGTTGTGCGTGTTGATTGGACAGGAGAATGGGAAGAGCCGCCTGCAGCAGGCCCAGGAGGACGTTGAGGAGGTCAAGGTCATCATGCTGGACAACCTGAACAAGGCTGATGACAAAACTGTTAAACTTGGCGACCTGGAGGACAGGGCTGAAGAGCTGCTGGAAAAGGTAAACAAGAGAAGCTGTCCAAGTGGAAAAACATCATTACTTAGTGTTACACCACACTATTTTAACTAAGAGGTCTCTGTGGAAGTCTCTGGATTGCATGGATAAGGTGAATGCCTGAAGCAAGGCGTCTAGGGATTAAAACTAGGAAATGTCATATTGATGTCTATAAATACACCTTAGGTGGAGCTGGAGAGGAAAACAAATGTACAATTTACATCCTGATTCTTTTTTATGGTGCTATTTTTAGAGAGGTATTTCCTATTGTTTCCTAAGATGAATGAAGGAGCTGGTCTCCCTGGGTACGAAAGAGTGTGTCCAGGACATGCCATGAGGCGAATGTCCGTCCGGGGGTCAACAAGCTGGTCACATCATTCCCACATTGCCCCATTGGCCTGTGTTTTATCACAGTGTTTTCAGAGAATTAAAAAAGCAAACATGTAACATGGGCCAATGGGGAAAAAGGGGGAGTCAGGAGATAAATCTTTGTGGGTCAGTGCCCCCCTTTCACATCAGATGTAGTTAGCTGATCCATTGTTGATGTAAAAATATTGATTACTGTCAAATGGTGTCATATCCTTGAGAACTTCTATGAGCACTGAACTTCCATCACGAAGTGTATCCCTATGGGGTTCCACGGCTAAAATCTCATCAGGCTGTTTGCTTTTTGAGTCCTCTGAGAAATGCTATGTTAAAAATGTAACGCAGACCAACAAGGCAACCGCGAGATGAACCATAGTATTCATGTGATCCATTGTTTATTCAATCCATTGAATTTAGCCATTTTAACTAAGAGAAGCAAGGTGAGTTTTCTGGATTCTATATGTTTTTTTAGAAGACTTTGGAAGTTTTATAGAAGTCAGTATGCCGGTTTTGGGCTAATAAACTTGTCTCTACCTCTGCATATGCTCCATTTGAAAGCAGTTTAGTTACACAACAACACAATGTAACATCCTCTGTCTTTCTGTGTATTTTTCCCCAGAGTAAATCTTTTGAGAAGACATCCAACCAGGTGAAGCAAAAGAAAAGATGGGAGAACAAGAAGATGAAAGTGGTCTTTATTGGCATTGGAGTGGTAGCGGCACTCATCATTATCGTACTTATAATCTTTGCTATTATTAATAGCACAGGATCACAGTAGCTGGTTTGCTGATGAATGGAAAATAAGATATTGGGACTGAGGGCCATGACGATGACAGGTCCAGGAAAGGAGGAATGGGACTCTAGATTCCCGCCTGAACTGCTCAGTGTGTGATATTTCTGTTTAAAAATATTTATGGGACTGTCCGTCCCACTCTTCATTGGTGTAAGTCTTCAGGTGATATGGTACCATTGATTGCTCAGCTGCTTCGCTGTGTTTTTTTTATAACTTTTCAAAGGTCATGTCTCTGTTGGCCAGCTGGGGCTTTTCTGTGTGGAGTTTGCAAGTTCTCCCCGTGTCTGTGCAGGTTAGGTCAGCGACTCTAAATTGCCCATAGGTGTGAATATGAGCGTGAGTGGTTGTCTGTCTCTATGTGTCAGCCCTGCGATTGACTGGTGACTTCTAAGGATAAGCGGGTATAGCTAACAGATGGATGGATGGAAGACGGGCCCACATTGGAAGGACACACAAATCTTCAAGAAGATTTATTAAACTCTTACTTAAAAGGTGCCCGGGCACCATCCCAACACTTTAAGCAGAACTATGAACTACTGATATTTTTAACCAAACTCCTTTTGTGCTATAAATTTGCTTGTACATAGTGGTTCAGGTTGAAGAGCACCACTAAGAGGAACAGAAAATTGTCACAGCACACTGAACTGAAGACAGAATCCATTTCACAGACCATTCAATCGATGATTTGGGGAGAGTCAACTGTCCGTGCAAGAAGACAGAGGAGAAACAGAACAGATGTTAACTTTTGTGAATATATGCCGCTTCAGATTGGGAAGAATGTACTGATGTATTGTCACAAACATTTGTTTAAAATGAAATGCACCTGAAGTTGTATCATTAAAATGTGTTTGGATGTGCAAAAGACTCACTTTATTTTGTTGTCGAGACTAAGGCTTCTTTAAAATGTCTCTTGCTGGCATATTTGTTGGTCGGAATTTAAAATTTATTGAAGTTTGAAGAAAACAGATTGTATGTCTAAAGAGTATCTTTTTATCTACCTTTACTATAACGTGTATAAGATGTGCCGAGAAAACAGATTCATTTTTTGAGTTTTCATACTTTGCTTATGTTTTGTGTTATTTTGGTGAAATGACCCGTCTAAAATCAAATCTAAAACACAATGTACAAACTTTGGGTCAATACAAACCAACAGCCAAGCCACTGGTAAATTTTTCATTTCACATATAGCTATAATTCCCATGGAACCAGTAGAGCCTAAAGTTTGAGCCTGGAACCGTCAATAGTTAATGATTATGTTTGTATTGAATTGCAGCTAATCTGCAGAATGAACAATGACCCCTGCTGGCCAATGTCCTTACTTGACTTTTATTGAACCATTTATCCAGGCATTATATTCGTCAACCAAGGACAATTACTGTTAATGATGAAAAATGTATCTGAATCAATATATTTTAAGGGTGCTTTGCAAAATGAGATGCAGGTGGTCTGTTAATACAATAAACACATTTACCATTATTTTCATAACCAGCCTCAGTGCTGTTGGTGAATCTAACCATGTGAATCTCTACAGATAACCAGAAGACAGTGCAGTGAACATGTAGACACATACCATTAGTAAGTAAGTAGTTATTTTAATGCAGCACCTTTCAAGGTAGCAAAGTTTTTTACAATTGTAAAATAAGACCATCACAATAGTGATAAATAAAAATAAAGGAACAACAATAAAATATTAGCAATAACTGTTTAGATAAGTGCAGGGGACTGCAACTAACATGTCTACTGAGTCACCCAGATTGAGGTATGGTAATGTGTCACTTTCACACTCCAGATGACGGTGTTTTCCAGTGGAAGTTCACTGTTCTACAGCTGACATGTTGAAGACTGATATCATTTTGCAGTCCCTACGGAGATAAGAGGTGTCTGTGTTTATGATGTGTTGGTAAGACAGTGTGCAGTTTACAGTCTGATATGTATCTACAATAAAACAGTTTGTTCCATGTTTTGTAATGTTGAAACAGTATGAAGTAGCCTACAGGTGGTGGGCCAAAACTGGCTAAATTAAAGAGATAGTTCACCCAAATTACAAAAAAAACATATTTTCTCACTTACGTCTGGTGGTTTCTATGCAGTTTGGAATTTGTTTGTCCCAGATTTGGAGATGTCTGCTGCAAAGTTTCACAAAGCTCAACTTGGAACAAGCTTTTCATGGAACAAGTTTAAACAATAATGGTTTGAAGATGAATTTAGGCTACACAACACAACAAACCCATAAAAAATATGCTTTTAAGGATACCTTTGTGGAACAGAGTGATAGGCCAGTATGTACAGAAATACCAAGTAGGCTATCTTATCAAACCTGTTTTGCGATACCAATGCAGTTCCCTGCAGCAAACCCTTACCCTCAGTAACCTACCATAACTATTAGTGAAAACAAACAAAAAACGATTTTGAACATCTACAAAAACAGAGAAAGTAATGTCTTGAAGTTGAAAGAACTATTACTGTTATCTAATTTTAAATGCATGCAAATGTAATGTGCGTGTCCCTGTTTCCTCAAATCAGCTATTTCAATCTGCATGTTTGTGATTTACACAGGTTAATGATATATATTTGCACATGTGCTCCTTTTTATTATAATTTTTTCATGTTTCTATTTGTATCAATTGTTTATTTTAATATATTATATAAAGATATATAATAAATATTTAGAAAATAATGGATTATTTTGAAGAAAAAAAGGGGTTACGTAGCAGTTTGACCCGGAAGTCACATCAAAAAGTCCTTCCTGCATCAAGACCGGCAAGATGGCAGCGGACACGCAGGTTTGTGTGCCTGGTTTTTAATGTTATACTATCCTCTTACAGAAAGGTATTTAAGTACGGTACAAACAAAATCCGTGGTATTTTGAGCGCCGGTGTATAAACATATTCGTGTGTTTTGGCATCCACGCAGAAAACTAGGGCAAATGTCAACAACAGCTGGCGAGCAGGCTGTTAGCTCAGTGCTACGTAGCCTCAGTGTGACTTCATGAGGCTGAAGCTGCAGCAGCTAACGTTACCCACCCTGCACCTACACAGTGGGAGGAGGGCCCAAGCTTGATTTGAGTAACACCGTCTTGGAAACTAACTCGTCAGGTGTTTAAACGTATTGTCATCGACCTCAACTGGTCTGAATTTCCCAAGTTAGGCAGACGAGCCCTGTGTGTGATGAGTTAAGCCACGCCCTCCATGAGTAACGTTAGTAAATTGTTATTAGTTACCCTAAGTGATATGTTGGAAGTGAATGAAAAGACACATTTCATCACGTTTCTCAATCGTTTTTTGTAGAACTCTCTGTCCCACCCACAACAATTCCAGTCAAAACTGAAACATTATGGTAGGATTATAGTACTGATCATCAACAGTGTCCCAAAGATGAATTTTAAGAATAAATGCCAAGTGTTCCCTCGGGCCAGACTCTAAAATGTAAAGATAAGCCGCCCTTCCCTGTCCCATAAGATTATGAACTGAGTATTTTGTGGTCCTGGACTGTTGTTCGGACTGACAAATGCTGCGATTTTTCAAAAAGTTTATTTTAGAGGGACAGATGCTGTAAAGAAAGACAAAACAATTTTCTAATGCATTGCATCACAGCATTTATAGCTACTGCCAATTTCCAATGCCCCTCCCTAGAAGGGCTTTTAAAATTACAAATGTAAAGCAAAAAATCAAACATACTCGCATTGAAACATTCAATCATATACTTGTAAACCAACCCACCATCCCTCCCTCCACCTCCCATCCACTACCACCTCATCAGTGGAGTTATTGGATATTCTGGTCAAAGGTGCTCTTACCTTTGCTGATGAAGTCGAAAGCCAGAGGAGAGGGAAGGGAGCCAGGGCGCTCGAGCGTCTCTGCCCGCACGGACTTCGCACACTGTTACCGAGAATATTTCTCTCCAACATGGCCTCACTGTGCAACAAACTGGATGAGAAAAACAGAGGCTCATCTTCTGTTTTATGCTTCACTGAGACAAACCCGGACTCCTGAGTTATTGTCCTCTTTGACTTTAATAAGGTCATCGCAGCCATGACCTCCCAAAATACGCACAGTTTATTAAATGTCTGACCAGAGAGGAGAAAATTCTGGATCACTGTCAGCAGTCACCTGTGCCTATCACGCCGCCCCCGTGCTGCACTGGGTCCACCTGATTCCTACATACAGGCAGTTATTTAAACTCTCTAAATGTGTTGTGAGGATATCAAAGCAGTGGTCCAGTGAAGCTGTAGAGGACCTTCGTCTGTGACAACAACTGCCCACCCCTCCCCATACCGCAACGACGACTCTCAGTCCTGTTGCCCTGACCTCTGTGGTAACAAAGTCTTTTGAGCGCCTTGTGTTGTCCTATCTCAAATCCACCACAGAACCACTCCTGGATCCCAGGGAACTGGGAAACGTGTCTGACTCCAGGGCCGTCAGCAGTGGTTCCCCTCAAGACTGCGTTCTTTCCCCCTCTGCTCTTCTCGAGTCACCAGTTTGTCAATCTGCTCAAGTTTGCAGATGACACCACCCTCATTGGGCTCATCTCTAGTGGAGATGAGTCGGTCTACTGGTGAGACATTGACCATCTGGTGACCTGGTGCTGTCAGAACAAACCTGCAGCTGACAGTGGAGATGGTTGTGATTTCAGAAAGAGCCCAGCCCCACCCTCCCCCATCACACTTGCCAAAGGCAGTGATGGTGCACTTCTACACCGCTGTCACTGAGTCCATCCTCACCTCCTCCATAACCATCTGGTACGCTGCTGCCACTGCCAGGGACAAGGGCAGGCTGCAGCACATCATTCACTCTGCAGAGAAGGTGATTGGCTGCAATCTGTCATCCCTCCAGGACTCCGAGGCGAGCAGGAAAGATTGTGGCCCATCCCTGCACACTCTGTCATTTAAATAACAGTCATATTTTTTTTATAATACTTTCATATCTTTCCATTTATGATTCTTGACTTGCAGTGCTTGCTTTATCTTTCTTTATATTTTCTACTTACTGTGTTTATTGTTATACAGCAAAATACCAAAGCAAATTCTTGTATGTGTAAACCTACTTGGCAATCTGATTCTCCAGGTTTCAGACACACTGAAGAAATTTGCCATAAAAGTGACTACAGCCAGTGTGAAAGAGCGCAAGGAGATATTCGGGGAGCTGAAAAAGTGTATAAAGGGAAAAGGTGAGGGGTTTTTATGTTATTTCATTTTCTACACTGTGTTTAAAATAGTTGCTGTAACCGAGACTAAGGCTTCTTTAAAATGTCTCTTACAGAGTTACCAGAGCCTGCCATCAAAGGGCTGTGCAAGCTCTTTTGTCTCACTCCACACAGATATCGGTAGGTGTATGCGTTGACTTTTAGCCACAAGAAAACTGTACTTAACATAATGGAACCTCACAAAACGGTTTTCGTTTTAGGTAAACCTAGCTAAAACGAATATGGTCCAATTCAACAGTCCTGCATCAAATCCTACCTTCATGAAGGTTATAATGTTTAGATTTTGTGGAAACTGTTTTAGAGACATGTTGGTGCAACTGTATAGTCATTTCAGAGGACGTAGTTTGTGGCGCTGTTGAATTGTGTTGCATTATACACAGAGATGTTCTTGTTGATTAGCCTACCCTTTCAGTGTTTCCCCTATAGTCAAAATTATGACCGCCGCTGCTTAAATGTCACACCAACCCTGGGGACAGTTGCAGCATGTCAAAAATGCATAAAGCACCTATTAACCTTTGCTTTTGTTCTCAATAAGAAAATTTAAGTTAACTTCGAAAGTAGAATTATCTTGAGGTAGCGCCCCAAACCCCCTACAAATACAAGTCTTCCACAAACTTAGGGAAAATGCTGAAATTCTGAAACCAATATTTGGTTGTCTATTATCCCATAGTCCTCTCCGCTCTTATGCTCAGCAGCTCCACTGCTGTTCTAGGGGAAATGCTGCCCTCAGTGATACAAATGAGGTGGAAAAAAATAATAGAAATGTCTGTGAGTGTATATCCTTTGTGTTTACATGGATCTGCGTGCTTCTCAGGGATGCTGCGTCGCGCAGAGAGCTCCTGTCTGTCATTGCCCAACTGGCTGACAGTCAGCCTGACATCCTGGTGACCAGCCTCCTCCACTCTCTGCTGAACAGTGGCGTCATCAGCAAAAATGGAGAGCCCAGGTACTGCTCTCAACTTTATATTGTAGATTTATTATCTATAAACTTGGAAGTTTGCACCACTTTTTAACTGTGGTTGTCTGTAAAGTCCTACATTTACAGATTTACAGAAGAGAACGGGTGCATCATCACATCACTGTCAGCATTTGAAAGGCAGGCTAAGCGAGAATAATACAGTGTAGTGTATATCATAAGGATGAGAGTGCAGTAAGCAGAAACACTATATTATATACAACAAACTATATTCATACACAGTAACAGGTTTTGCACTGTTTAGTAGACTAATAAACGATTAACTAACTAAAAAAAATTATTTATAGTTGGATAACAAGGGGAAATAAAAAAGAAACATTCAAAAGAAATAACTGATTAAACAAAAAAGTGGGTCTAAGAAGAACCAGTGTTTGATTGTATATTATCCCGGTTGTTCCCTCCACTCTCTTATGTTTCCCTTATTATATTTGCAGTAAAAGCGCAGGCTCTGCTGCCTTCATCGGCTTGTCTTGGACCTGCCTTTTAGTCCCCAGTGTGTTTTCTGCCCCAGAGAAAAGAGAAGGACCCATCTGGAAGAAAATGGTCAGTAAAAGAGTATCTGTCTTTTTAAATTTCAAAATACAATGGTTTTATATGATTCTGAAATGGCTGTTTAGACACAGTCATACAGTTCTTACTGAGGTGTTAGATGTTACTCTCTTGGTTATCTGCCGAAGTGGCTGAATCTGTCACACAGAATATGCCCACACTTGACCAGGATCAATGTTTCATTTTTAGGTGGAGGTTCAGAGTCTTCTTGTGGCTGAGGTGGTGGGTGGAGCCAAGACCACGGCTCAGATGTCAAGCCTCAAGAAATTCAGTCACCTCTTGGAGGAAGTGAGTACAGTTCACTGAACACACTGGCAGTAAAAGACATCCTGATGATCAGACTGAATTTTGTTTTGTTTCACTTCATTAACTTTATTTAAATCACTAAACAAATCAGATCTGTGGGGGGCTGATACAGAGGTCTGGTACCAGGCTAGGGAGGATCCTGGAAAAATTGACTTTGCTAGTTAGTTTGAAGAGCATGTGCTGTAGATTTGTTACACCTTTTAAGTAGTTTGAAAGTGTCTATGTTAAGAATCAAATTACAGCTAAATAATTCCAGCTAATTTTCATACTACTAATAAAATAATACAAATCCTGATGAAAGTCACATGGTTTTCCCACAGATCATCATAGTCTGTAATTTACCAGGGACTTTTGTTATGAGAGAGGAGAGGAAATGTTTTATTACCCACCTAATTAATCCTGTGTGGGTTTAGACTGATGTATTATAAACTCAGGCTGGCTCAGAAATCATTACTGCTGTGGACTGCTGTCTGACGTTTTGTTGTCCTCTCAACAGAACCATGGACTGGCTGATCAATACATCAGCACACTGTTGAGTCTGGATCAGAGCCCCACTACTCTGGCCATTCTCGGGGTGTGCTTAGACTTCTGCACCGCTCAGAAAGACAAATCTACAATAGAGAAGCATAAGGTGAGTTTTAATTATCAGTTCATTTAGAGCCTGATGGTGTTGATTACTATAGCTCTTTAATAATCTCAGGGCTACAACATATCACCTTGTGTCTACTGATTTTTCTTATGTAATCTATATGTAGCTTTGGCAATACTGTTGCTATACATTCATGCCAATAAAGCTGATTTTAATTGAAATTGATTTTCAGAGTGCCCTGTTGGACCTCTACATAAAATCAGTCCTTATGAGCAAGACAAAACCACAGCAGCACATTTTGGACAAAAGTGGCTCTTTACTGCGCCATGTGTCCCACTCCGAGTTCAAGGAGCTGCTTCTCCCTACACTGCAGAAGACGATGCTCCGGAGTCCAGAGAACGCCATGCAGAGTGAGAAGCTTTCAGTTTCTGATGATCATCATGATAAACACTTGCCTGCTTAATGCTCAGGCAGCACTCATACAGTGGATTAAAACATCGTCTGGTCTCTTTTCAGCCGTTTCCTGCCTGCTGTCCGCTGTAACTCTCGACCTCAGTCAGTATGCCATGGATATTGGAAAGGCCATCGCAAGTAAGGCCTTAATGGATGCTCAATTGATTTAGTTTAGTATGCGTCCTGTGGAACATATTTTTAAAGCAAATCCTCTTTCATGAGGGTATGATTTGTCTCAAGGGCAGTAATGACTGAAGCATGGGGTGATGAATTTAGCATAATTATGTGTGTTTAATTAATGTACTGTGTTTCAGGCCAGCTGAAAGCTAATAATGCCCAGCTGATGGAGGAGGCGGTCCAGGCCATGCAGAACCTGGTCCAGCAATGCAGTGACCCCTCCGCTGTTCAGGACATCGTCACGCACCTCTTCAAGATCCTCGGAGGTGAACTCATTATTTACCTATTAGACTGAAATGTTGTCTTTGTCGTGTCTGGTTTTGCTCACCTGAATCGTAATTCCCGTGGTTGCAGGGTCTGAGGGGAAGCTCACAGTTGTTGCCCAAAAGATGAGTGTGTTGTCAGGTAAGAGGCCTTGCAAACACTTATTATTATTATTATTATTATTATTATTATTATTAGCTACCCATGGGACTATTTTTTACTTTTTTCTTTCAACATGAGAATTATCATCATCTTCTCTTAGGGATTGCCAGCTGCAGCCATCATGCCGTGTCAGGAACCTCCAGTCAGACCCTCAGCTCTGCAGTCACCGTGATGTTCATCCCTTATTTACAACAAGAAGGTACGCTAGACAGACTTGGTAACTAAAAAAAGACATTCAAGTTACAAAAAGAGCACATAACTCAAGTTTATGTCTCAGGCCTGGAGCTTCTTTAACAGACCTCAATGTGTCAGTCCAATACTAACTTTTCTGTTTTATTTAGTTCACGAGGGTACATTGGTGCATGCAGTGTCTGTGCTGTCCCAGTGGAGCAGTCGCCTCACAGTGGAAGTTCCCACCGCTCTGCTGGATTGGTTGAAGAAAGCTTTCACCCTCAAGACCTCCACCTCTCTGGTTCGACACGGTTACCTTCAGGCTATGCTGGGGGCCTTCAGAGGTCAGTCACACAAAGGATGTTCTGCTACACGTCCAAAATACACATCCTTAAACTGAACTCACTCCTTAGTCCTGTGGTCTCACCTTTGCCCTGTTTATTATTTTTTTTAGGTGACACTCTGACCCAAGCCTCAGCCCTCATGCCTTTGCTCCTCCAAACAGTGGAGAAGGCTATGGCACAAAACTCCCAGCATGCTCTGCTCGCAGAAGGCGTGGCAGCGTCTGTTCTTTTGTGTCGACTGGCACTGCTGGAGACACAGACAGGTGAGGCTGGCATTATTTCTTTTTCTCACTTATTGAGGCTGTTGAAGAGCTCCTAGCATACAAGGCTGGGAAGTGATAAGGATGTTTGTCTTTTGTCTCTGCAGAGGCAAAGTTCTCCAGCTTTTGGAACCTGATCTTAGATGAGAAGAAGCCGCTTTTCACCACAGAGAAGTTCCTCTCCCAGGCCAGTGAGGAAAGTAAGGCAACGTATCTTACTAGCTTAAAGTGTGACTTATGAGTGAAATATTAAAACATGAAATAACTGAATCTTTTTCCCTCTGTCTTTAGCTCTGCTCACAGTGCTGCAGCTCTGCGAAAGGCTTTTCCTGGACCATGCTCACAGGCTTAACACCAGCAAATCACAGTGAGTCTGTACCCCTGGTAACATGTAGAGAATTTTGTCCTTGAATGTGTCTTGGAGCTCTTAAATACTCTTTATGTTCAAAAATACTTACGCCAGCAGTTCACATATTTGCCTGCATACTTTGTGTGTACCCAGAGGAGCCACGTTATCCCTATCAAACACCGGAATATGTTCCTTTAACTTACAAGTTGGCACAATGAAAACTTAACTAAATGTGCTGACACTGCCTGCTGACCTTACTGAACATCCTAATATACTGTCTCCACCATTCATGTGCAAAATTGTAATTGCATCATGTGGATACATAGTGTTACAGTGGAAAAGCCATCATGCGCATGCAAACACGAAATTAAAAGCAAGTATATAATTGCTCTTTAAGTGGTAGCACAAACTCGTGGGCTGATTAGTGTTCATTTTTTTGACTTTGAAAATTGCTTTGAATTGCATTGAATATGTATTTAAATGTTCTTTGAAATTGTGGTTTATCAAAAGTGAATTTATAAGACTCATATTTTCTTAGAATCGAATTAGCCTTAGGTCTGTTTTACTGTAGTATACTGCTTGAGCATTATATGTGAGGGACTGTTTTTTACTTTAAGTAGACCCCCCGTACTCACATACTGCACATAAAAACAGTCTTCACATACATATACACATACAACAGTGGTCGGCAATAGGTGGCCAGATTGCTTTGATAGCAGAAAAAAATTAAATAAATAAATTGATAACGGCTGGTGCTGAAATGGATCTCAGTCATGACAGGAACAGTTACTCACATAGTCACTTCCTCTTAAGTGATTGTACCTCTAAAATAAAAGCTCCAGCGTTTTTTGCAGCAATGCTTCATGTCGAGTTTATTAAGATCTTTTACTTTGAAGAGTTCTGAAGGACATTCAAAAGAGTCTCTGGCTTGCTTGACACACCTCTGAAAAAGCCGTCAGTTAACGTGTCATCGGATTCCCCTGAATTTCCTCAGGGAAAGGAAAATAAGCGTCCATAGGTTTATGAATGCGGATCAAACGCCGGGACGCGCACACACACTGCAGCACATGCTTTATTGTGAGCATGTGCAAAAGTGCCCTTTTATTCAATTTGTTTAACAAGGGAGAAAAAAATTCCTGCAGTAAGTTGGAATCGATCTTACAACCTACTTAACGGGAGTCCCACACAGTACCGACTGAGCTAAACGTGCACATGATTTGAAATAATTTGACTTTGTCAATGGCCCGCCATATATATTGTCTTGAAAAAAAATTTGGCCCGATGCCAGACTTATTTGCCGACCCCTGACATACAATATAGTTATGATGCAGATTTGTCTTATTTACTTTACTTTCGTAGTGTTTTAATCAGTAGTTCATTTTTCCTCCATGTGACTGTTCTGTAGGATGTATCATCATGCCACAGTTGCGGTTCTGCTGTCTCGGAGCTGGCGTGTGAGGAAACGAGCACAACAGACAATCAAGAAACTGCTCTCCTCTCTGGGCGGATCCAGTCTTGCCTATGGCCTTCTGGGAGAGCTCCGCGTGGTCATCAACAAACACAAAGTACTGACCTCTTCACCGTAGACCTCAAAAACACAGAGCTACATCTCTGAAAGTTGATTGCGGATCATCAACCGCTACAGCGTTACTGTTAAAAAGATAATTTCATGTTTTTCTCAGCCTGGTTGTTACTGACTGTGTGCGGTGAACTTTCAGGTGTTGCCCCAGAACGTCCTGGTATCAGAATCTGGAGAGCTGACTGAGCTGGGTCGCAGCTACATTCCCCCTCGCGTCCTGCTGGATGCGCTGTGTGTTGTTTGCTCCTCTGCCGGCCAATGGGGCGACCCCAACGAAGCAGAAAAATTGGCTATGGAGATCCTCATCGTCAGTCATCATCCATCCATAGGTATGAGATTGAGTTGCTCTCTGGAATCAATCTGCTGCCCATTCGTAACCACATTCAGGTTAACCATTAAGCATTAACCATATGCCAGGATTTGTAGCATAATAGCACACGGGTGTGTCTGTGCATTAGTGCTCTGTCCCATATTTAACATCCCTCCATGTATATTTCTTTCAGTCGAAGCTCGCTGCGGCCTCTGGCCTGTTCTGCTCTTCTCCATGAACATAAAAGCAGAAGAGTTTATAGAAAAGAATCTCGAGGCTATTCTGCCACTTCTACTGGAGGTCAACGCTGACAACCAGGTCTGAAAATACCACACATCTCTTTATTCTGCACTGACATGACATTTATACACACAAGAACACCTAAGTGGGCGGCGGTGGCTCAGGAGGTAGAGCGGGTTGGCCGTTAATCGGAAGGTTGGCGGTTCAATCCCCCAGCTCCCCCTGGTTGCGTTTCGAAGTGTCCTTGGGCAAGATACTGAACCCCGAATTCTGCCAGTGTCAACGCTGACAACCAGGTCTGAAAATACCACACATCTCTTTATTCTGCACTGACATAAGAATGTGTGTGACTGGTGAATACAGATGTAGTGTAAAAGCGCTTTGAGTGGTCGAAAAGACGCTATAAAGGCGCTATACAAGTACGGAGAATATCTTGAAGGAATCAGAATCAGAAAGAGCTTTATTGCCAAGTAGTATTTTACACATATGAGGAATTTGCTTTGGTGATAAGATGCTACACGTAGACAAACATACAGTTGACATAAATAAATGTAGAAATATATAATATGGAATAAACAAATTCAAGTTGTATAAGAATAATAAAAGAATAGAGAAAAATAATACAACTATTTGCAGAGAAAGAACAACGTGGCAGATATTGACATGTGCATTATTCCAGGTTTGTGTTGTGCAGACTTTTATTTTTTTATTTTATTTATCCTTTATTTAACCAGGAAAAAACCCATTGAGATTAAAAATCTCTTTTGCAAGGGAGACCTGGCCAAGATAGGCAGCAAAATTACATCACATCATTACATACGTACAAAGACACACAAATGAAAGCCAATTATGCACTTACAATGAAATCTCAATGAAAACATTGACATGTGAGGGAGTCCAACTCAAAGCATGTCATTCTCAACTTAAAAACACTTAAAGGAATCAATTTACTAAGTTTTAAGTTGTTCTGCAGCAAATTCCATGTAAAGGGAACAGAATAAACAAAGGCCTTTTTACCCAGCACAGTACTGACATGTGGGACAGAAAACAAGACAACAGCTTGAGAACGGAGAGAGTAATGACAACACTTTTTTTCACAAGAAGTGAACATAAATAGGATGGTAGCACACCAAGAATAGCCTTATATATAAATGTATACCAATGACAAAGCCTCCGTGTTGTCAGAGCAGACCACCCTACACGAGAATACAGCTCACAGTGGTGGGTGCGAGCTTTACAATTAGTAATAAATCTGAGCGATGCATGATAGGCTGCTTCAATCATGTGAAGGCATTGAGCAGATGAATGCATATATAATATATCACCATAATCCAACACAGATAAAAAAAGTGGATGCCACTAACCGTTTTTTAACATTAAAAGAAAAACACAACTTATTTCGAAAGTAAAAACCCAATTTTAGCCTCAACTTTCTCACTAGACAGTGAACATGAGGCTTAAAGATAACGGGAACGGGAAAAGATATAGTGTACATAAATATGTATTTGACAATGGTTTTTGATTCTTGCTCATGTGTTTTACATACTACCAGGATGTTTAGTGGCCACATTTTTCTCCTCAGGCGGTGAAAAACGCCGTTGGTGCCCTCTCCAGACTCTCGCCCAACAAGCTGTTACCGCGGGTAATCACTCATGTCACCGAGGGGCTTTCCCGACCAGCTCTACTCCACGTCACCAGGGAGGAGTACGCCATCATGCTGACACCCGAGGGAGAACTGTATGACAACAGCATCATCCAGAGGTAACGCGCCTCCTCTCCTACCACTGTGGACTCATGAACTTAATAGCAGTCGCCAGAGCTTTCTGTCGAATATTTCGCATTTAATTACTTCTGTTTCCCACCTCTGTGCTTGCTGCAGCGCCCAGAAGGAAAGCACCAAGAAAGTCAACATGAAGAGGGAGAACAAGGCCTACTCCTACAAGGAACAGATAATTGAACTGGAGTTACAGGAGGTAAAGTGGGTTTCCCACCATTTGTGTTTTTGGTGGTGTTAATGTCTGGAAGACATTTTGATTTCTCTTTGTTCTTGCAGGAGCTTAAGAAGAAAAAAGGCATCAAAGAGGAATTGCAGCTTACCAGCAAACAGAAGGAAATGATGCAAATCCAGCTGGAAAAGGAGGCAGCTATTCGCAAAAGACTTCAAGGGGTATGGAACCAAGTCACCAAAAATGAATTCTCTAAAACTGTGGTTCTTAATTTGTCCTTACTGAGCTGTGGCTTACTTCTCGTTGTCACCAGCTGGACGTGGAGTTGCAGAGCGTGGTGGGTCTGCTGGATGCCACTCTGATAGCGAGACCTCCTCAGATCACCAGGGAGCTCCCCTCTGTCCTCCAGGTCTTAACACCGCTGATGCAATCCCCTCTGGCTGCTCCACGAATCCAGCAGGTCTTCTTGGACATCGGAGTGTGCCTCATGCCCAAACACCTTCACTCTCTAGGTACAAGGCGTGTCTTAGTATTGTGTTGTATTCACAGACACAGCCTCAGCATCTTCAATCAATGTCAGTGTTTTTACCTTCTAGCTGTGCTGGTGGGACATGTGACTTTACGGTTGCTGAAGCCAGAGTGTGATCTGGACGAGGCCTGGGGACAGGAGGACCTGGACACAGCAGCCCACCGCACCATACTGCTGCTGCACAACCACACTGTTGCACAGAGGGATGCCAAGACTGGTGGTGAGCACAGTCACGGACACTAGTGAAAAGAAGCAACCACCTTGTTTTCAACATACGGACACGCATGCACACTTGTGTCCTGAATCATGTGTCACTTTCTTGCTAATAATGACGTCTTCTACGTTTGAGAAAATGGCCTAAACAATGAAACCCCTATAGGAACTTTTTCTCTCTCTCTCTCTGTTGGAAATCCATCATGGACTGAAATCATGTTTGAATTCCTGCACACTATTTGGGTCATGAACCATCATCAGACACCAGATTCACAAACAACACATCTTTACTCTAAAGCAACTGACTTTTACAACCAATCAAAAGAGGGGAGCCACATTTCACTCAACAATACCACATGAACAATGGATAAAATCCTCCTTAGACAAACAATAGACTGATGTTACACAACATCCAGCTAATATGTCAATGGACTAAAAGACAATATAAGGCTGAAGATGCTGAAGAGTACATACTGAAACAATGTTTCATTCAAATGTAATCCCAGCAAGTCAGAGCAAGCAAATAAGATAAGTGGAGACTCGTGCTGGCATACTGACTTACCACACTCTTTCTTTCTATTGTTTATTTTCTTAGACATGGCTCCGTTGTCTGCTCCTGCTTTCTCCTTCTGCTTCCCCCTCCTCAACGCCATGCTCAAGGAGTCTTCAGGCAGCACCGAGGAGACTGAGAACTTGATGATCAGAGCGTTGCAAGTCGTCACCGAGCACTCCCAGCTTCGGGCTGACACAGACAGTGATGACATGGTTATAGATGAGGTAGAGACCAACATCTCCATTGCATTTTCCTTCCAGGAAAATGGTTAGAAAATACATTATTTATGTGAAAGCAATAAAAAGCATCAATGCTGACAACCAGTAGGGAAATATTTACTCACCAGTCATCTACATGGCTGTTTGTTTTGTTTTGTTTGCATACCTTGTTCATAGCTAGTAAGCAGAACCATTGGTCTGTAAAAAACAATGGCATAGCAAATTGAGAAAGGTTTGTGTGACAGTACTGCATTCAATTTGTAGTTTTAATGGATCTATGTAATAACTGTTGGTTTTTTTTGTCTCAGAATGGTCCAGAACTACTGCCGCGTGTCAACATGCTGCTGCTACTGACAAGAATTATTTCCACAGCCACCCCAAGACTCCAGGTAAACAAGGGATTTTACAGAAAGAGGTTAAATTAATTTAATTTAAAATTCAAACATCTTCTTTTCATTGTTGTTGGCCTGATTGATTTTACACATTCCATCCTGGCTATATATTTTATTAATAAAGCATTAATTTTCTAGTGCTGCATCTGTCCCCTGTTTGTATTTACTTCATTGTATTAGTTTTTGTAAGCTTTTTATCTGTTTTCATTCTGTTTTTGTCTTCTTCTCACGCTCGTGTGTTTCAGGTGTTGGCGGCTCAGTGCCTGACAGCGCTGTGTGCCAGTGCTGGAGGAGGGGACGGCTGCACTGTGGCAGAGCAGCAGGAGATAGACGTCCTGCTCAGCGCCCTGCTTTCACCCTGCTTCTCTGTCCGGGACGCCGCCCTCAGGGTGAGCTTTGGATCCAGTTCATTGTCAAATTTGTTGAAGATGACCTATCCCACAGCAGAGTAAAAAAAGTGTATTACTGACACCACATGTTATAGTTTTCAGCTTTTTGTTTTGTTCATTGAAAAATGAAAACAGTTTGTAGATCAAGATGAAAATACTGCTATTAACATATTCAGCGGTAACCTTGGGTAACTGACACATTATATAGCCTATGTGTACTCCTATTTATACATGCTAGTAACACCCAGTCTCTGTGTGCTCAGGGATTGGTGGAGATGGAGTTTGCCCTGCCCACAGACAGCACAGAGGCCAGTGGGCTGAGTTTGCTGCGCAGGCTTTGGGTTGCCAGGTTTGACGTTGAAGAGGAGGGCCGAGCCTTGGCTTTAAAGTATGTGTTATAGGGTTTCTCACTCTTTCTACCAGCTGAGTGTTTATTCTATACTATTCTTTACCATTTTCCAACAGCAGTCTTGAAGTTTTCTTTTTGTTTCTCCAAATTATTTTCATGTACCCCCCCCCCCCCCCCCCCCCCCCCCCCCCCCCCCCCCCCCTCTCCAAAACATACACAGAGCTAGTCAGCTGATCAAGAAGAGCATTTTACCACCGAAGCATGTTGCCCTCTGTTTTGCGTTCCTTTGAAAACCCTCTGCTGGGATTCTGATGGTTGTAACATTACAAACACACCCTTACTGTATCAAGGTGCAATGCGTGTGGAAAACCCACTTGCAATAGTGACTTTGCAGTGGTTTGATCGGCCAGTTAGACCGGGACAATGCCTCAGTGTGTAGACTCAAACACACGCACGCGTGTACACTGTTCGCCGATGCTCCACATCAAACGGCGTCTGCAGACGGGTAATGTGTATGCAAAAAAACACTAAAAAGGAGAGCGAGAGCATGAAGGAGAGAGAGCATCGAATGTAAACAGTATGTGGGCTTTGATGTTGTTTGATGTCTGATGCATATTGCCCCATTCTCTTTATTAGACAAGAAAAGGGATGAAGGGACAGACAACATGAAAGCATCATTAGACGGCGGTGGATTTAACCTCTCACAAAAGGCATATCCACAAACACAAATCAATGCCAGCAGATGTGAATGCCACACACTATTGTACCTTTGGTGATGAAAAAGATGCCTCATCTATCCACCCATGCGCTGCCTCCTCTTGTTACCCTGAAACATCAACAATCCTCTCTGGGAAATCAGGTAAACTCATATGTGTGGTGTTTAATCTGGGTTTAAAGTCTAATTCATTGCAAATGATATTTTTGTATCTTAACTGCAGCAGCGGCACTCATCACTGCTACTGGAACAGATTCATTATTTTTCCAACCTTCACCCAGAAATCAGTTGCACTTGTTAAAAGCCACCGGACACCTCCCTTCTCACACACACTTCCCCTCCTCCATGCACACACACACACACACACACACACACACACACACACATATGACCCTTTGATCCCTGCGTCAATCCATCTGTTAACAGACCCGGTTGACCTCCACCTGACTGTTGATGCATACACAAGCCCAGAGATTCTCAAGACTGTGCCCTCTTCCTCCCTCACAAACACACACACACACACACACACACACACACACACACAGTACACTGGTACAGTGTAGGATTAGAGGGGTGTTAGTGATGTAGAACATTCCTGGCCTCTATTCTAAAATAAGGGACCTCTGGGCTGGACCATAATCCTCTATAGGGTTTCTACTCAGGATTTCTAAGCTTTAAGATAATTGAGGTTTTGGCTAAACTGTACTGTACTGTACTGTACTGTATGGGAATTTGGTGATGGGAAGTGTATTATGGTAATACAAGTGCCGTACTGATTATGAAACAAGGGCCAAGACCACAGTTAGGCTACATCCACCCCACTACCAGACCTTTTGCTATGTTTGCATGTCCCGTCCAAACTGAAATGGCAAATCTGAACACCTGAAACAGAGATGTTTGAAAACTAATTACACATTTTCAAAATTATGTGTCCTTTTTTCACAACAGTACATTGTTAGATATACCATGCACACACTGTTGTTCTAAATCTAAAGCTTGTTTGTCTTTCATAGGCTTATGCGAACATTTCCATACATTGTTCCAGAGTAAAAGTAATCTGCTGAGAGGGGCTGAAAAGTACACTGTAAACACCAATGCAATGTTGAAACAGACAATATTTATTTGGCAAAACATTACAAGTGTAACAGTAGCATTGTGTTGTATGCAGTAGCATACAAGAAACCAAAACCATAAACATATGTAAACCTAAAGTACAACTTTTAGAATAAAGAACACGTGTGTGTGTGCGTGTGTGTGTGCGTGTGTGTGTGTGTGTGTGTGTGTGTGTGTGTGTGTGTGTGTGTGTGTGTGTGTGTGTGTGTGTGTGTGTGTGTGTGTGTGTGTGTGTGTGTCTGTGTGTGTAGGGGTGTGTAACAATTTCCACTCTGTAGAGAATTCAACAGTGTGAGTGTTTGCAATACAGTTACAGTAAAAAGCGTGCAAAATGTTGTAGTACAGCATGACAACCAACCTTTTTCATACAATGCAGCGCAGTAATTGGATGGCTTAGAGCTACAAATGTTTATGCAATACTATGCAGTAATACATATTTTACAGTACAATGCTGTAATGCTGAAATAGTCATTAGATAGTTGCAACCTGTTCTAATTTCTGGAGGTTCGAATTATAGACGCCACTGCAAAGCAAGCCTGGACTCAGTCCAGCTTCTCTCATGGTCAACAGGTGTGGCCCAGATCTCATCAGATATGGATCTCCTTCCTTTTCTTCTTCCTCCTCATCCTACTCCTCTTCCTCCTCTTCTTCCAACTCTTCTTCCTTGAACTTGTCCCCTGTCCATTGTTGGCATCCAATGTTTAAAACAGGTAACCTGACCTTTGACCTATTTATTGGTCTACTATATACTAAAGCAGTGATTGGTTAGTGATCAGTTAAGCAGTTAGTGTTTGCACCTAAGTGTAACATTTTGATTGGTTGTGTTTGGAAAAGGAAAGCACTTCCTGTGATTTTTGTGTCTTAGAGAGAGAATTGTGTGTAGTGTTGTGAAAAAAGTGTTTTATGCAATTGAAAACTGGACAGGCGAAAACGGAGGACTTTAAAATTGATGACACAGACACACATTTGGCTTTCTGATTGGGTCTTATCAGTCATGAAAAACAAAAACACAATGATACTGACAGTGTTTTTGTTTTGGTATTGTTATGAAATATTTTGAACTGTGCAAAAAACACTTGTACTGTGCATGTTACCATATTTACTTTGCGATGACTCACAGTCTGTTTTTGCTGCCAAAATCACTTCATACTCTTGTGTAACTTTCATTAACAGTTCCACCACGTTGTCAGTCCATGAAAAAACTTTCGTCTTTGGCCAAATTTTCTGCAACTGCGGAGTAGACTGTCTGCTTCCTGTTTACACTGTCACACGCATGCCCAGTGTAGGTGAATGATCACTAGTGTGTTTTCAGTCGTTTTAAGATGGACGGACATCAATTCTGAAACGCAGATAGATTTAATTTTAAAACTCTGTTTTAAATTGTAGTGTGGATATAGCCTTAGAGTAGGGGAGAATGTGGCCACACGCCATACCAGCTGAATTTGAACAACATGAATATGGTTTTTGAATATTGCCAACTTGAATTCTCTTTTTCTGAACCTTAGCCCAGGAATTGCCAATCACACTGGCGTGATCAGATCACAGTTTGATGTTAATTCAATTTTATGTTCATATTTGCAACTTTTGTTTACATTTGCACCCTTCAAAATGCTTGATTGAGAATATTGTGTATATATAGGCATTACTTATGGTACAGCATCACACGTCTGCACACACACACACACACACACACACACACACACACACACACTTGACAGCCCCCCTGAGGTCTGCAAACTCTTCTCCTCCTCCTTATCAGCAGCCGATTATCAGTGCCTACTGTATTGTTGCGAATGGGCACACCATTCCAGGCCTAATAGACTGCCTAAGTGATTTTGTCTTTGTCCTTTTGTGTCCTTGCCTTTCAATCAACCCCAACTGATTGCAATCTAGCCAACCAGGTGAGTGGATTCGTCAGGAGAGTGACAATTGGTTGCTGAGATGGGGCAGATCCTTTATCTCAGTGGGACTTCCTGGATTAATTGAGACCAGTTAAGTGGAACAGAAGAGCGGAACATCGCGGGGAGTTGAAGATAGCAGAGTTAGAGGATGGTGCTGATACAAGAGCGTGTGGTTTATGTAGAGGCAATGAGATGTCATGTTTCAGCAGTTCTCAAAGAGAGGTCCTTGAAGGGGTACAGGACAAGGCATAGTTAACTTTTAAGAAAACAATAATTAATTAAAACGCTTTGTATTATTGTTTTGCCTTTTTTGCCAATTAAGTAAATAACGGTTGTAATTATAGGTTTACTCTTACTATACACTATCACCACTTTCCCAGCCTTTTGGTGGCTCTCACGGATCCAAAATGTTGAACCCAATCTGAAATGAACTGGTGGAAAACCTATCCAATGTGCATATGTTGATAAAAATAAAAAGAGAAACCACATCTAAAAGGAACCCGAGAATAATTAGAGCCCATCCAAAATGTTGTAGACCCCAAACAGACTCTAATAGAGAGAGCGGTTAATAATAGTGACGTAATAATTACGTCTTAAGCATGAACATAGTTATCCTATATATAATTCATTGGCACTTCAAAGTTAAATTTTTACCTCCTGCACCAAAAATAAAAGAATCTGTAGTCAACTTGACTATAGCAGGAACATTCAAATTAATTTCATATATGTGAATCAAAGAGATAATAATAATGGGAAGATAATGATAATTGAATTCGTAAACCTTTCACATGGGCTACTGATTTCTTTTTCTCCCAGTGATTAGGACGTTACTTGTAATCAGAGCTACAGATTACGCTTGGATTGCTTTGGAGCTCTGTGGCACCGTGTGGCACAGAGGAATAAGATACACAGGCTTTGGATACACAGAGAGTATTTTTCAGTAGAATACATCCATTGTTGGTTTTGTTCTTTTCATGGGAGTTGTAAAAACATTAGATGCTTTTCACATGATGCTTATGTGTGAGGGAGTTGGGTTGTGGGAGAGGAGTAAATGCTTTATATGTTAGTGTGTGTGTATCTAGAGCAGCAGCAGCGGAGAGGAGAGTGTTCTGAAATAGCGTGCAGAAAAGTCATTTCTAAACTCTCCTCTCCCCTATGTGGCCTGATTGCCCTTAGGCTCAGCATGGCATGGCATTTACATACTGTTCAGCACGTGCTCCTGGACACGGTCCTAGGTACAGAAATACACACACACACACACAAACATGCCACACTATATTTATGAAGGGAAATAAAAGCTTCGGCCACAGCGCACACACGTTCAAGTATGCTACCATAGATACATACGGGAATCAAGGCATGCACATCTGCTGACGCGCGCACACACAACATGCACACGCAAAGTCTAAACAGACAAACTAAAAGCAGAGCGTAGAGAAGCAGGATGACAGCCCAGAGTGAATGACGGAGAAAAGAGATCACATTGTGGTCTCCACTGTCATTCTTGACTCATGACAAATGGTATGTCATAGGCCACAAGTTAGCATGCCGACTTCCCTTCCCGGTCCCAAATGTCTCACAGTCTTGATTTCTTTCTTTTTCTTTCTTTATGTCTGTGTTCATCTGTCTCTGCTTCTGTCTCGCCCTCTTCCCTCTCTGATATTCCTCCTCTCACTCTACCAGAATCCTTGACCCTCCCTAAACCCCGTAAAACCTTCCATACATCAACAACACGTCCCCAGCTCACATGCAACGTTAAATCAACTTTCCTCTGACATTGATCCAATGTTCCCCCAGCGTTCCCACAGCCCTTGTTTAATCCCTGGCTGGCTTTATGGGGCCCTTCTGCTTGGCCTCTCATTACACCCTGTGCCCTATTGTGATCCACCCCAGCAGTTTAAAGACAAACCAGAGACCTTAAATGCTCCAGTCCTTTTTCATAGCCAAATCAGCTGTGGATTAATTCTGTATGTTTAGGTGATTGCCTTAGAAACAAGGTTGCAAGCGAAGGATTCGTGTGTGTCTTGCATGCGTATGAGGTATGCGGCGCATGCTTTTGAAAGTAAACGTCACCCTTGACTCACGATCAATCGTGTGTGACAGTCACGATCCCAGGTTTTTAAGCTAACCACGATTTGGCTCCTCCACTGGCCTCTGTCTCCCGTCCTTGGCTCATCCCAAAGTAAAGGCACAGTTCTGACCTTACAGCAATAAAACCCGTCACTGACATCTGTTACAGCAAGCCCATGGCTCTGTTACAGAGGTTTTATATGGCAAGGTTCAGGTACAAAAGACTGTAGTCGAGACAGAAGATACTTGCACAAAGGATGGGATATTATATCTCACCATGGAGAATTAAAATGATGCACGTTCTTTTATTGAGTAAATTATCACAGTTTATAATCTTCTATCTATTATTCAAGTGGGGAACATTCATAAAGTGTTTAATACAGGTCAGTCACAGGCTTCCGACATAAAACAGGGACATCCTGCAGTATGAAAACTTATCAATGGTGATTTGCACAGAAAATGTTTGTTTTAAAATACTTTTCACACTTCATAATGCTGACACTAGACAGGCTCTGTTAAATATTACATGTGCTATACATTAGAAATGGACCTGTCTGGTGATCATATGGATTTAGTGGAGCTATAAAGTAAAAGAGATTCAAAATTGTAGACTAATAATAAAGCCATCCATTACAACTTATGAACCCTTTATAAAGGGTGATCTATCAGAAAGCAATACCAACTTTGCTTTATATCTGAAACTACCTCTGCCCAGTTAGTGCTCTCTGAGATACGCCAAACACAGCTAATTGCCGACAAAACCTGCTCCAAATTATTTCATAAAATCGTGGCTGCCAGACAAAGCAGCTTAACATAACACCTAATTCATGGAGAGAACAATAGTACAAAATGTGCTCACACTGTGCCAGATTACCAGCAGGAGAGACAAAGGTAGCAGAGCAGCCGGACCAGTCGACGCCAGCTCCAGCACACCTGGTCCTCGCGACCTCTCACCTCGGCTCCAGACATCATAGCCAAAGCCAGAGAGAGGCAGGAAGTGCAGAAATTACGACAGGCAGGAGGAGGACGATCGGAGGGAGCTGCAACGACCGACTGCTGAGAAGGAGGGAGCAGCTGAACAGGGTTTCATCTGGAGTGAACAGGAGCAAGAAGCATAAAGAAGAAAATAGCACAAAGGATGTCAACCATATCGCTACACACACACACACTGTATTTTATTGTGTAATTTTTGTCAAAACATGCCCTTTTTCAGGAAAACCTCCACATACCAGGATGTATCGGACAAACAAGCTGCGATGAGCAAATGAGTGCAGCAACACTTGTAAACAAATTTCAATGCATATAAGATGGGTGAGAAATCCTCCCTGAGTGCTAAGCCAACATGTGCCATGGCTAAAGCAAACATACAACTCCCACACAAACACACACACACACACACACACACACTGGTTAAGTCAATATAGAGATGGATGACAGGAGCTGGTGAGAAGAGAGAAGAATGGAAGGATAACAGGTGGAGGAACGGTCCCTCTGGCTACGTTCAACACACAGAAAATGCCCTAGGTAAACACTGGCACCATGCCAAGGCACGAACACACACGTCCCAATATGCACACTGACAAACACACTTGTATAGGAGAGCCAGGATACACGCTTATGAGCACACACACACACACAGAGCCCACTGTAAAGCTGTCATATGCTCGGCTCTGCCGCAGTGCTGAACCCAGCAGCCCTCTCTTCTTTGGGCCCATCTGTCATTCTCCCCTATCTCTCCTTCTCACTTTCTCTCCCGCTCTTCTTCACTCTTGTTTCTCCTTGTAATACCTCTTAACCTTTCCTACTTTCCTCTTTTTATTTCTCTCCATTTCTTCACTCCATCATTCTCTTTTCTTGCTCTCTTCTGACTGAATTAAAAATGCAAACCCCAGATAAAAGAGACGGGGAGAGGGGGGGGGCGCGATAGTGTCTCAGAGCTCATGTCAAACACTGAGATTTAGAACTACTGCTGGAAAGAACCCCAAACCCTGACACTCTTGACATCAGACACACATACGCACTCATACACACTCGCTGCGAATACTGTGTTTGTGATGAACTAACTGCATTACAGCCTGTAATCCTCCCTTTGAGTTTGCTATGCTGTTTGGTCATGAGATGTGAATTAAGTATTAGTATCAGGACTACAAGGCCTTTCTCCTTTGATTTTGGATGGGTTTCTGTAGGTGTTGACCTTCAGTCATGGTGGGTATCTGCTCAAACTAGCTAAGCAGTTCCTCTTGTATTTATTCCAAAATAACAGACCACAGCACTACCTGTGGAAGATTTTTCCCGAGAAAAAACCCCCATAAATGTATAGTGTAGTAGTATAGTGTAATTTAATGTTAAACAGTTAAACTCAACTCTGAAACGTTTTTTTTTTTCGTGCACAACAAAACTTAACATAGGCTGCAAGCAGCAAAGTAATGTTAACTGTGAGGGCTGCTAATCAGGTCATACAGTTAGCAAGAACATCACATAAAGTGGTGAAAGATTTAGCCTTGGCAACGAAAAACACAGGAACAGGAACTGTTAAGAACTGTAGCAATTACTGCAAAAAAATGATGGAAAGCTGTAAACCAACACGTTTCTCACCTTGAGCTTCTTCTTCATATCTGGATCAATTTTGTGTTCTTATATCAAGATGTCTGAGCAAATTTTAAACTGCAAACGACAAAACGCTACAGTATTTTTTTTACAACATGAAGCTATCAACCCTATCAAATATGAATTTCAAGTACAGCTATCATAAATACTGCCCATCTCTGTATACAAACGTAATTAGTGTAGAGCTTGTGAGTGATTTTTTGGGAGAACTTTTCAGTCAAAACAAACCACCAACCTGCCGGAAATCTAACACCTTGAGGTGAACACCAAAATGCCCTTTCCTCCCCTTTCTACTCCTGTAAGGACATGTTGCCCTTTAAAGAGAGAAATACAAGAATGCGCGCAGACAGACACTCAGTTTCCCTCCCTGCCAGATACTGTATCCCAGATAAGCCATAAGGTACATGAGAGGGAGTGACTGTCCATCTAGATAAAGTCCTGCTATTGATGACATGAGGAAGCCCTAGTGACAGGCTGCTGACAGGAGGGTCAATAATGGAAGGAAGGGGAGGAGGGACGAGAGAGGAGGAGGTGGAAATGGGAGGACATTGTCAATCATTAAGGCTAATGATGGGGGCAAACACTCGCACACATAGACCCAGCACACATTAACATACTTACACTCTATGACATGAACCCACATTGCCTACACAACAACATCAGAGGTTGAGTGAGGTTGTCTGACTGGCTGAACAAATTATTGATTGCCAGCTGTAGGCAGTCATGTGGTTAAACACGAGGTCACATCTTAGTGTGAGATTGAAAAGCTACACAGGGGGCATCCAGGGGTGGGTGGGTTGGGGGGGGATCCATGTAGCTGACACTAAAGCTACAGTATCGTCGAGAGTTTCCCTCCAACTGTCAACTGGTGTCAACTTATGCAAATGTTTGTAAAGTGAACATTCTTATGAATGGACTTTCAATCAATTGGGTTAAACTGACTAACCCATGATTGAGTTGATGGAATAATAAAATTAGATATATATTCATATGTAATCAAAAACAAATCATGTCTAAATATGTTGAAAGATGTCTAAAGTAGTATTGCACTTCCACAGCAATTGCAAGACACAGATAAAAAATCTTCAAGATCAGAGCAGCGGAGGCTTAGATGTGAAGTGTGTTTCCTTCCACCTGTGTTTCAACTTGGACAAAAGATTTTTTGTGGAAATATCACAAAAAATTACAGTTTGCTGAGGTAGAAAAGTTGGTGCACTGATAAAAACAAGATGTGATAAAATGAAATGGAAAAAGACTTGAAAATGGCAGCAAACGAATCCTGTTGCAGATTCTTTTGCTATTTTATTTTTGCTGCTAAAATGTGTGCCAAATTTTATTGGAAACTTGACAATAGTGACTTTTAGTCACTAGTGGGGGTCAAGCACCAACAATGTATCCTACATATCCCATAATGCAACTTGACAGCAGCTTTCATTAGACCTTCCCTGCCAGGTAAACACCAATGTCTTTCAAACTGCATTTCGCGTAGTTACAGTAGGCTTCCATCGTTGGGTTGCAGTCCGTTTGACAAGTTAACTGAACTTGATGTGTAAAATCTGTGGACTACTCGTTATTAGTCCCAGATTTGTTGAAGGTACTGTATCTCATTTTATGTGTTGAAGTTAAAGAGATGTGATGATGAAGGAAAGAGGAACGGCAGGGGGATGGAGTGCATTATTTCCAACAGGATATGTGGAAAGACGTGTGAAGGAAAAAACTGAACTAAAGGGAGCATAGGGAGAAGGGGCGCTGACAAGAAAAGATAAGGAGATAGGGGACGGGAAATAGGGAGGGAAAGAAAGAGGTGGAGAATTGGTAGTGACAGGGAGGTGAAAAAGGACAGGGGTGCAGAAAGAAAGATGGTGAGGTGTTGGAGGAGAGGAAGCAAACTGAGCAGATAGAGTGACACAGAGAGACGAAAAGCAGAAAAGCCCCAAAGTCTGAAGGAAAAGTATGACATTAATTGTGACAGGTGAGGCGAGGAAGTGTGTGTGTGTGTGTGTGTGTGTGTGTGTGTGTGCGGGTGTAAAGGTGTATATAGGCCTGAATCTCTGAGTGTGTATGTGTAGTAAATTGGTGCTGACACGACTCGCAGGTTGTGACATTAATTAGCAAGCCTCAGTGATGGCTGAAACCTAATCTCCCAGAGAAAGGAGAGAATGGGGGGACACATCAACACGCACACACACACACACACACACACACACACACACACACACACACACACACACGCTGTCTCTCTGCTGACCTCACTTCCTGTGACTGGGGATGAGGGGTAGACATGGGTAGGGTTACTGTCTTAATGTGGACAACATGTGTGTGTTTTTATAATGTCTGTGAGAGTGTGTGTCTTCTGCAGCTTTTGAAACTTAAGTTCAAGTCATTTAATTTCAATTCAGATTACATACATTTATTATCAGAATAAAAAACAGCAGTGTCAAAGTATTTTAAACAAATAATCAGCATTTTATGGATCTGTTGGTGTCTTTTTCCTTCTGTGTATGTGTGTGTGTGTGTGTGTGTGTGTGTGCGTTGATTGACTTCCTGCATAATCACATCATCTTCCAATTACTCTCTCTTTATTGTCCCTGTGAGGGAAACTTGGGTGACAGCTACATTTATCAAAACAAAAAATGACAACACAAAAAGACAGGGATTAAAAATAAAGAATAAAAATGCTAAAACCCCCTAAAGTTCATGAACTGCCTTCCCTTCCAACTCAAACCACACACTGAGCATTAAAAATCAATCTGGATCTGTTTAGTGTTTGTTTAGAAGCAACAAACATAATGTTTCTCTGTCTCTCATTTACAGGAGGACATTAAAGGGAAGTACCAGTTTTTGTCAACCTGGATCTTATTCGTACATTATCCTATATAAAGATTGGTCATTGTCATGGCACAGGTGGAACTGGTAATATTATTTGTTTGTGTTCCTATTGCTGCCCTTGTTCCCTGCCATCTGCCCTCAGACCGGCTCATAAGACCCGCCTTCTTGACAACACAAAAACACAAATCAAAACACAGAATTACAACCTCTGTAGCTGTAGAGGTTTGGGAAGCGCGGAGTGCGGCAACAAAGACATTCTCTCAGACATATTTGAGTCTTTGAGTCTTACCAAAAGTAAACACTTGTATTTGTGGTAATGGTGCACTGGATAAGACACATGCTTTTTGTGTGAGAGATCTGGGTATAATTCCCACATCCACCAACGTGTCCCTGAGCAAGACACTTAACTCACGGTTGCTCCAGAGGCGTCCAACCTCTGACATAAATAGCTATTTGTAAATCGCTCTGGATACAAGCGTCAGTTAAATATGAAACTGCAGTCAGCCTCTATCATATAGTGGCAAGTTGGCAACCAGTGCAAGACAGAATGGTGTGCATCCCGTCATTGTATGTTTGCATTTTGTCAACTTGTCTCTTGCATGCTCACAAAATAAATCAGATACGATACAATGTAACTTGCCACAAGAGCTGCAAACATTTCCAGGGGACTTGTCTCTTTTGGTTAAACTTACATTCACACATACAGACACAACGTAGTGGACAATATCTTGCGTCTCATGAAACGTGTGTTGCGCTGAGAACATAATTTACCTGCTACTGCTACGACTGGACAGTTTTTTCTGACGTAGTCGAAGAACTACACACAAAGGAGTTGTTCATTTCATGTTGTACAGGCTGTTTGAGAACAGATTGTTGGCGGGGGTATTTAAATTTGCAGTTAGGTCACACTCTTGGTACCGATCAATGTTGCTCTTGCCAGAGTCTGCATTTCTAAATTTCTAAATCACTACAAAAGAAATGGTGAGTAAAATGTTCATGACTAACAGACTAACAGTCGCAATGGTCAAAAACATGATAAATAACATAATTTTCCTTTGACAGTAGCAGTAGCTCATAATATCTTTATTACGTGTCTCTGATTAAACAAGGTTGAACTTTAGCGCAAGTTTTTTGTCACAAAATTCCAAAAGTGATGCAGGGCCAAACTTAATCGGCGTACACACACATACACACATTCTTTGTCCTCCACCGACGTACAGTCAACAGTAGTGGACGACATTGAATGTGTATAACCTTTGGCCTGCTGGGATCACATGTCACAGACTTACCTAAACATGCGTGACAAGAGCACACGCTTGTGACAGCCCATATGGTAAATCAGGTCAAAGGGCAACAAAGAGACAGAGAGAGACATAGAGACAGAGGGAGAGAGAGAGAGAGAGTCACAGAAAGATAGAGGTAGCCTTTCATTCAGAAGTCTGAGAACTTGCAGGACTCAGACATACACAACCAGTTAGTGCTGTTTACAAAAGCCAGCAGCAGAACCAATGCAAACCATACGCAGTGCGCCACATGTGTGTCTGTGTGAGTGTGTGTGCGCTGTGCCAAAGCAGCAGGTCTTAATGCAGCAAAGGCAAAACAGAGCTGATGTTTCCAAAACGCACATACCTCTTTGAGAGCAGAATCCAGTTCCCTCCCCGGTTTCTCTCATAAGCGCGTCTGGTTTTGGTTCTCATCAATTCAGCCTTCCTGTGGGTCCAAAACCACCACCACATTTCACAGACCCTGTCCCCGGCGCGCCATAGATAAAGCTGTTTTGAGTTGCCTTTCATCGCTTCAGAACATAACCAGAAATGGACCGGACAGCGGAAGAGTGGTGATGCACAGAACCAGGGTGTTTAAGAGCTAAATATGCTATGTGACAACACAGGTGTATTACATTTACCCACAGATGCACACAGTGTGAATGCAATCTGAAGCTGGTGTAGATTAGAAACAACAGACACAAACAGAACACACTGTAAATACAGATGCACACAGACAGAATCAAGGCTTATCAAGAAACTTAAAGCTAAAAACTATTTTCATTATGCATCATAGGAGTCAAGATACATCCAGACTAACATTGGAGGATTTTACTGTGAATTATGTGAGCTAAAAAAATTTCCCCTGGGCTAAGGAGTTACTAATCCTGCTTAAAATTCACCTTATTCCACCTTATTTATGTCAAATGTTAGTCTCCCTTAATGACCTAAATTTTCTGGATTAATGATCTTTCGCTATACTTAGTACCATGTAGTTCTTTCAGCTGACTTAGCCCTATTTGGAACAGTCTCATCCACTGCATGGGAGACAGTGCTTCCAATGTTGACAATGCTTCCAAGAGGAAAACTTAGGGAAATGGCTGCGCACTGCTCTTTATTGGAGGTGGGGAACTTAGCAGGATTTGCACTTTCTCTTGTAAAATCAACAATCTGTTTGAAAAAACTTCCAATAAAGTACCCCTGCTGATGTTCAGATACGAGGGCTTGGTGAAATTATGGTGGAAACAATAAATTCTGCTTATTCTCATGGGGTGTTTTTTTAAAGCTTCAAGTTAAAAACAAATCTTAAATCTAGCGAAAGCCTACAAAATATATAATTTGGAACACTAAATGAGCATACTTTCATTTGACACACACACCCTCTTGCTTATAAACCCAAAAAAGCATGATCCCAAATGTAACACAAGCCTCATGAAGAATTTCAAGGTTGAAACACAAACTCTGTCCCAGATCACAACAGCAGAATCACATTGGATAGATGCGCCTCTGGTACAATGGCAGAAAATCAGCTTTGCTCAGGCTGCAGCTTTGACTTGGTCAATTTCACGCTTCTCTTTTCTGGGGAGAGGAGAGCAGACCTAATTCAAAAGTGTTTGGGAATGGCCTACATTGGGTGTAGCCTCTGGTTCAAATGCAGGGCTGAGTTCGGCTCAGTTTCAAACTGTGTGTGTGTGTGTGTGTGTGTGTGTGTGTGTTTAAAGCCTCTTTGGTTCTTTCTGTGCCTGGCAGTTAATGGCAGTGAGGTACTTGGCACTCATTTTTTTGTTCCCTCCATCCCACTCCCATACCTCCCAAACCTTGCTTTTTCTGCTCTGTACCCTTTTGGCCCTGCTTACTCAAATTCCTCCACCCTTTCACCACTTTCACTGTCTCATTCTTCCCAACTCTACTCTTTCTTTACCTTTCCCCCCTCTCTTCTCCTCTTTCACTACCTCTCAGCCTACATCTATCTTCTACCCACTATCACTTTCAGCTCTCACTCTGCTTCCTGTCTTACCTTCTGTCCCCTGTCGCAGTATAGTCCCAGTGGACTGGGCCTATGGATAGCAGTGCGGTATGCGTGCATGTGTGTGAAAGTCTGAGAGAGAGAGACAAAAAAAAAGAGAAGGGGAAGAAGATAGGATAGAGCTAGAGGGGTGTGTGTGTGTGTGTGTGTGTGTGTGTGTGTGTGTGTGTGTTATGTGTTATGTGAGAGAAAGAGAGAAGGAGGATAAGTACATTATATGAATTATCCTCACTCAGGTTTGTCTGTGCCTGTGTGTGTGTGTGAGTGTGTGAGCAAAAACACTGGGTACATTATTTAAATTATGTGTGTGTGTGCGTGCGCGTGTTGTCTCAGCCTAGTAAGCTCTACATATGTTCCCTGCTGAATGAGCTGAAACACAGTGATGGATATGAGGCAGCTGCCAACTAATAAGATTTGAGCTGTGTGTGTTGGCCTTAGTGTGTGTATATTTTACGTGTATACAGCATACTCATGCAGTATATTGTTTGTGTAATATATTGTCTTTGCATCTGTATACTGTATGTACAAGTATAATGGCTGACCCCCTGGGCTATGTGCTGTTGTCTAGCAGTATTTTAGCTAACGACTGCATATGGAGGGAGAGAGAGACATCTCACTCCCCTGTCTGACACTTTAGCCTGGAGGCAGGACAGAGGGAAGTTGACTCACACGGAGAAACACACACACACACACACACACACACACACACACACACACACACACACACACACACACACACACACACACATCCTAACTAGACCCAAGAGACAGAAAGTGGGAGAGATGAAGTTACAGTGAAGTGAGTCTAACACGGAGTGAAGGAAGGGAATGAAGACAACTTTTTTAGATAGAAGGAAAGACAGACAGATATTATGTTATCATGATGACATACTATACAAGACATCATGCAATTCAGTATGAGTCCAAGTGGGTAAGGGGCCCGTAAAAGCCTGATGTAGCTAATGTAGTCACCACTGAAAGAAAATGCTTTAAGACATATTTGCATGCTTTTTAATGTTTACTTTTTATTGTTAGTATGTGTTTTTTAATCCTTGATAATAAAATCTGGTGGTGGCCCCTTATTCTTTCAAACATTAATTCTTCTGTCTTTCTGCTCAGGTTTTGGTGAATCTTAAGTAAGGCGTCACTGCTGTGGTATGACATTTTGGAAGTGACTGACATTCCCACACAGGTTGGGTATCGGTGTGGGTGCTACAATTACAGGTCAAAATAGGGTGGCATGTTTGTCATTCCTTGGGGGGGAGGTCTACATTGTTTGTATAAAATACTTTTCTTTCCATTTATTTGTTTTACTACCACAAATCACGCAATCACAATAGAATGTTTTATTATAGCATGTTGAATTAAATATTTTAGTGCAGAATATTGCACACTGAGAGTATTTTCCAGTGTTATTGTTTAATATTATCACACGAGACAACCACCAATATAAATGTGTTTATTTGCATGAATCCAGTCAAAGGGTGCAGTTGGATCACGCTTCTCTAAGCACAAAGTGGATAATAGCATATAATAGCATTTAAGAGCATTAACCGTATTTGCCCTTCATATGCCCTCTTCAACATCATGACAAAGCTCGCTGTATAATCTATCATCTGCATAGCTCTTACCTATTGTTCTTCTTTCTGTACTTTTCCTATTCCCTCTATTTTTGCCCTCACCTTCAGCCATGTCTTCTGCTCGTCCCAATGTCCCACCGCTTACCCAATCTGTCCAATCCTCTGTCCCGGCTCTCCTCTGCCAGCTGGCCATGGACAGCGCCTCCCTGAGGGGAGAACAGGTGTAGCGGCGTACACTCCACTGAGCACACAGCTACCTGTGGCATCAGGCCGGCGTGCGCCCAACAATGAGCAAATTTGCACACACAAACCCAAAGGTACACTCATGATGCACATAAGCACACACAGGTGTATATAGGGACAAAAATGCACCCACACTTATGGATATGCCTGATATGCAAAAACACAAATGGAAACTAAGCAGGTTGCTCTGAAGCTCAGTACGACTACACTCACCTTGAGAAAATACTCAACCAATAAAACACACTGCAGTTGTCAGCTTGCTGTCATAACATCATGCAAATAGGATGCACATACCTTGGAACACACTTTGGTTGGCACATTTTGGCTAACTAACAAGCTGAGATGAACACGCTTGCTTTCTTGGCACAAACCGGTGAACACATGTAATCATAAACACAGGTAGAAATAACTGACAAGTCATCTTCCACTTGTTCTACGCCTACTGTGCAATTGCAGGTCTAGTTATAAAGCTTCATTTGCTGCTTCTCAAGGCATGCCAATGCGGAGAATGCCACGTACCTTGAGTGATTTAAATGATAGCTATAAAAATACTGATAACACAGCCATACTTGCTCTGGCTTCCTTCATGTATTAACAATCAGCTCCGTCGCAGACCATCACAAACACCATCACTCCTCCTGCTGTTAAGGAAGATCATTGTTTGTTATTCATTTACATTCAATGATTCAAGAAAGAGAATGCAAGAAATGGAGAGCTTTGTAGGATCAATGTGTCTGTGTATGCACCTATCCATCTGGGTGGTTTTGACACTGCTATTTGATGTCTTCTATTTAAAATGGAGAACAAAAGCTATAGAGAAGGATGGAAAGAGAGTTTGATGTGAGTGATGGAATAATGACCTTCACATACAGCTTATGTACAAGCAGAGGGCCTGGCTGGAGGATTTCCCTGAGTTGTTTCAACTGCAGGGGTATGTGTTGTGGATGTTCACTGTTTTCTTTCTCTGACCAAAAACTACTCTTTTTTCCCATTTAAAAAAAAAAACTATTGAATTGTTTTGTTTATCCTTTCATTTCAGAAAAAAAACACGAAGGCTTGTGTGCATCCAGATAATCAATCTTGATCTCTCGCTAGAAAGAGAAAGATTGATTTGTTATGTCTTGGAGACACCGTTTGATATTCTTTCTATTTTTTTTTCAAAAGTGGAGAGAAATGCTTGTTTTTTCTGGTCTGTCTCTTTAGCTCAAAGGGACACTGACCCCTAACAATTCCAGTCAGCAACCTTAGACCCTAACAACATGGGGAGCCATTGATCATTCTAACACAGAGATTAGCAATGCACCATGGGATTTAAGGCCCCGAGCAAAGATAGTTCTTTATTCCCTTTACAGGTACTTTCTTTGGAGGTTTGCAGGCTTAATATCTGGTCATATGGATCTTGTGGAATTTGGACAGCTAATCTAGCACAAATTAGTGGCATGTAGCGATAGCCACCACTTTTGAAGCCTGCGCTAATTAAATTTGCTCTGGTAAAATTAACAATATGACAAAGGGAATCTGCTGTATGAGAATAAATGTTATCTTGATTGGTAGGATCCCCTTTGGGTTTCATTTTGATGTGGATCACTGAAGTCCACTGTTTTTTTGGATGTATAATGAGATCTAAGCAGCTGAAGCAGGGTTTGTTTTTGTAAAGGCGGTAATGTGATCGGAGTGGTAAAGGCAGGCGAGGCTTATGGGCCTTTTCAATCCAAAGTTAGTATGTGCTGTCATGAGGCATGGGGGAGCGGGGTGGATGGGGGGGTTCACTGAAATGGATGTGATGTGAATCCACTTGAAGTCTCAAGGGGGCTGAAAGAGGGAAGAATTAGATTAGTGGGAGAATGCAATCAGTGTGACTACATTACCGAGTATGATGAGAGAGGAAGAGAGGGGAGATGTGAGTGACAAGAAGCTGGATGGCAAAAACTTTTCAAGACTGCACTGCGACTGCCAAAAAGAGGGAGAATAGTGATGGGTGGGGGGGCGATCCATAACCACAAATGTGAAATATCTCAAAAAACAAAGCAAAGGAAAATCGATTGAAAGGTATGTATATATCTTCTCCCTTCAATGTACCCTTATATTATACAAATCTAACAATCCAAATACCTGAGTAGGAAAAACTCATGGTCCAACTCAACAACATTATAAAAATTACATTTGACTTTGAGGTGAAAGAAAGCCTTTTTATTACAAAGGATCAGAAGAAGAGAGGAAGGGAGGTTAAATAAAATAATAAAGGTGGAGTGAACAGAGGAGGTGGCTGTGAGTGGGAAAGATCCTGTTGAATGTGCAGGCGGTTTCCTTTTACACTATTTACCCAGACTACAAACCCAATTAGCTCAAATCAGATTCAGTGTTTACACTAGCATCAGGAGATGATTAAGTGAAACCTAGCATTCCAGTCTCACGTTCCCCCTCGTCGTCTTTGGATTGTGGGTCTCAGACGCACACACACACACACACACACACACACACACTCATGCAATAACATCCCAACCAGCCAACCAGTCCCCGCAGAAAAAAACACACTCTTTATAAAATTGCCCTATAGAGTTCCAGAAAATGGGAAGATGGGAAATGGCTTTGTACCACAGTGTGAGGCATATTAAAACTATTTGTCCAGCTGAAATTCTGGTACTGTTGCACTGGAAGTGACAGATCGAATCTCCTGAGCAAAATACAAACTGCCTCTGAAACAGCAGTCGGTGAGTTTCCACAGAAACCTGGACTCACCAGTGTTTCATCTTTTGCCTCCCTCTGGTTTTTGTCTGTGTGAGTCATCACAGACAGGGCAGACTGGTAAAAAGTAAGTTTGCTGTGTGCAATTTATTGAAGTTATCTTCTAAAGATTGCGGTCATCTTTTGGCCACCAACGTGTAGATGGCTTATGCCTAGCTTTAAAGTGATAATCCACACAAATTTTATCCATCAAATGTGTATATAGACATATTTTAGCATATTCTGGCTAAAATATGTCTTGTCGAATATACTGCGCTTATGGATAGAATGCACAGAAATGGATTTTGCTGCAGGAGTGGTTTGAAAAGTTTGGTATTATGAAATACACAACCACTGTTCTCTTGAAGCAGCCACATTTAAAACTTGCAAGTGGTGTGATTTTAGTGGAGCTAATTAGCAGAGTTTCAGGGGTGGGACCGCACATCAATCACGTCATTGCGAGCATTTCCACAAATACCCACATGTCCCAATCTCCTCTTCTTCGCTCTCACATTCTGCATACCAACCGAGACCAAGCAACATTGTGTGGAGCACGCTACGCTAGGCTACGCTAGGCTACGCTAGGCTACGCTAACATCCTATAACGTGAATTATTACAAGCTACTTCCATCCACTTACCTCTTTTCAGAAAGTGTCCATACATCACTATCCCCATTGGTCATGCCAGTCGTTTTCGAGCTCACCTCGAGATTACAATCCATTCGAGCAAACATACAGCTAACAGTCGCTTCAAACGAACAAGTTGTTATAAACCAAAGTTGTTTTGAGCTCAGTCGCTTCAAACTCATTTCAAGCTCACATCGAGCTAACAGTCGTTTCGAGCTTAGGTCAAGCTAACCAAAAAACCAAAGTCACCCCAAGATAAAGTCACTCACGTCGAGCTAATAAAGTCATTTCATGCTAAAGTGGCTTAACGCTAAAGTCGCTTTGAACGCTCAGGCACTTCCAGCTCTCAGTCACTTCCAGCTCACTTTGAATTCTTAGTCGAGCTTACGTGAAGCATACGGTCGTTTCGAGCAAACAACAAGCTAACAGCCTTTTCAAGCTATCACAGAGCCAAAAGTCATTTCATTCGGACTGTCATTTCAATCAAAGTCATTCGAGCGAACAGTCGTAAGTAAGTAATTGTTCGAGCTAAAGTTGTTTTGAGCTTAATTTGTCTTGAGCGAACTGTCGTTTCAACTAAAGTCATTCAAGCAAACAGACCTCTGACAGTCGTTTCGAGCAGTTTGAGCCAGCAGTTGTTCGAACTAAAAGGGGCTTTCGGCACTGGGATGCCAGAGCCCACCGCTTGCTTTGGTTTTTTGGCCTGCAAATTTATCATTTTGATTCACTCTCACTTCTCTGATCACTGTCATTGTTGTTTTCATAAAGAATGCAGTGTAAAAAATACCGTACTGGACCCGCCTAGCAACAAAAGATTGCACGGCAGTTAGCGATTGGATGATGAACATAGTAGAGCATTAGCAACTAATGAGCCAGATTTCCCTTTGGAATTTGTAGAGATAAAAATAGAGCTAAAAGAGAGTGAATATTGGACTTACATTCATCAGGTGGCCAGCAACACGACTCCATAATGAGTTTACTGGATGTGTAAATAGGCAACTGTTTGCTTACAAGTTTAGAAATGACTGATCTTCCCACACAGGTTAGGTATCGGTGTGGGTGCTACAATTACAGGTCAAAGCAGGGTGGCATGTTTGTCATTTATTGGCATAGTCGGGATAGATTATTTGTGAGGCAAAATACTTTTCTTTCCATGTATTTTGTTTTTATACCACAAATCACACCAGACCTAGAATGTTTTATTATAGCATCTTGAAGTATTTTTTGTGCAGAATGTTGCACTCTAGAGCAAACTATTCTAATCTGGAATAGAACGAAACAGAATAGAATCAAATATACTATAATAGAATGTTGCATTCCATTTTAGAGCATGATTTTATTAAATAGCATGTTTTACTATGGGGATGAACATGTTAGCGGTTTCTCAATACCGAGTTCGCCAAGTTCGGACTTTTGTACTTTAAACCTCGGACTTGGCAAATTCGGCTGAGGAGTACAAATTCTGAGGAACGGGAGCACGCAGGAACGGGAGCACGCAGGAACAGCAGCGGACTTGATGACGGCTGACCCGTTAGTGGGCGGGACCTCCCATCTCTGAAAACATCGTATCAAATTTTGAAATCACCTCTGTCTTGAGAAATCAATCACATATTTGGAGATTAAACAACAATATTCAAGCATAAAAAACTCTAACTACTATATGTTAACTACTAAACTACTATATGTGACACAAGAACAGCAGTATTATAACTTACAGTTGTGAGTTTTCTCCTCTGACATTTCTGCATTTTGGAGACGAAATGCATTATGGGATACCTGGCTATCCTAAGTCCACACAAGTCACCACCGATGCAGGCTTGGTAAAACGGGCGGAGCGAGAACACATCCGGGTTTTTGACTGTACTTGGCTAGATGCGGACTTTTGAATAGGAACAGTACATTGGCTGCGACTGATGACACAAGTACAGACAAGAACGCAGATTGAGAAACAGCCTTTATTCCTGCATGGAACACTCTGGTCTAGGATGTTCTACAATACATAATAATAGAACATTCTTCTCTGTCATGGATTATTCTGTTCCACAAATTAAATACATTTGATCAATTATGCCTTCTAGAACATTCTATCCTTGAAAAGATAATTCAATTCTAGAGTAAAATACAGTATTTATGAGATTTTGTACATGTTCTTATTTCATGATTGCTTTTGCAGTGTAAAAGTCTGTTTCCTTGTAAATGTTTTCCATGCCAATACAGACCCATTGAACTGAATTAAATGTTCTGGCACTTACAAATGGAATAGTATATTCTAGATTATATTCATTTAATTTAATTTATGTTTCAGTTAGCTGTATCTGCATGAATGTTTAGGTAAACAGTGTTGCCCAAGCACAAATTCACATAAAAAATAAAAAATATATATATTTAAATTGTAAAAAATAAAAGTAAGAGAGAAAAAAACAAAACATATCTTACGTTAAAAAATAGCTTACTTTTTGACAAGCAGTAGCATTTTTCCAAGTAACAATTATTAAAATAACACACAACAAAAATAATAACAATATGATAATATTACAGTACAATTATTTTATTTATTTATTAGTCAATGATTTGGCATTTGGGCATTTCTCCCAGCAAATAGGGGAGTTTCTCTCTGTCTGTTTTAAATTTGAATTTGGGGCACATTTGGGAAATGTTTTGGAAGTATTAAGGTTTTATATTTTGAACATGGGGTTAGAAAGTGCAGCTCTGTCTATTCTAGAACAGAACATTATGGAAAAGAATCTTTACATTCAGAATGGAATGTTGTCTTCCAAAATGAATGTTGTTTCCCAATTGAAGGTTCTATTCTAGAACATAGAATTGAATATCTACATTCTATTCCAAAATAGAACGTTTAGAATGCAATTTTCTAATTCAGAACATTTTGCTGGTCCTAAGTGGCCAGGAAAATCAGTTAATGCAGGTTTAAGATTGTCTGTAGTGCACCAGATCAACTGTATTATAATTAACCTTTATCCTAATGTGCAGGTTTATTTTGTTGTTATAAAGGAGGAGAGGTTTCTTTGAGTCATTACATGTAGAACCGCCACCCTGACCAAAATCCTTTTGAAAAAACCTTCGCTCTTTATGTACAGCTTAACTCTCCAAGCTTAAAATCCACCCCACTCATTTAATCCCAACATCTGCCCATTCTACCCCCAGCTTCCCAGTTCTCTGTGCCTACATATATCCCACTGCCAAGAACAACCCCCACACTTATGCTACCCAGGCCAGCAGAGAAAAGCAAACAAAATGGAGGTGAACGGGCAAACATGGATCTAAACACAGAGTGTTTGGTGTCTGAACCTTTTTCCGCCCGTGTTGTTGATTTTCCACGGCGGATCAGGTTTAGCTGTTTGCCTCTCCTAGAAACGAGAAATCATAACAAATCTCCTGTACACGAATGAAACTATACGTACATGTACAAAATATGTTAACAAATGCAAGCACGAATACAATTGATATTTTGGGTTAAACAAATGCCATTTGGCTTAAATGATCCGTTAAGAAAACACTACATAGAATACATTTTCCATTGCCGCTGTTCATCCTGTGAAGCTATCCTATTCTAATGCCTAGCCGCCATTCAAAAACCTTCCCGTAATGCTCACTCACTGAATATAAACACATAATGAAATCTTAGCTAATTTGTCCTCTTATCTTTTAAAATTACACCATGTGAGCTCCTCAGGGAGTATAATGACAGCTTCCTCTTGTGGTTTACATGGTTTACAAGGATCAGAGGGTCTGTGTGTGTGTGTGTGTGTGTGTGTGTGTGTGTGTGTGTGTGTGTGTGCATGCTTGTACAGTATATGCACCGGTGTGTACACATTAGAGGAGGCATGTTGTGTGTGTAAATGTGTACCAACTGTGAGAACTCCTTTGCACTAACACAAGGGTATACAGAGGGAGGAAACGGTGTAAAAGCAACAAACCTGTCATTGTTGTTTCACATCAGCACTTTCTCTATGCTACACACACACACACACACAGACACACACATACTGCCAAGGCTTTTCCTGGGCCTTAGATCATAGACAAGAACCGAGTGCATGACTTGGACACCGAGAGTGGCTATAGCTGCGCACGTTATTCATCTCTGTCTGTCTGCAGTGGTCCTTCCCATGACCAAATCCTACGCAAACTGGGTTTCTCTCTTGATGGTGTAGAAGGAGAGGCATCTCAGACTGGTGGAACGAGTACTGGTGCCAGTGCTCTTGAGTTTTTGGTTCCAGTCTTGTGTCTTGTGTGAATCAGTGGGAGTTTTTGGTTAGAGAAAGAAGACTGGCATTTAAAATAAAGACATTTGGCTTGATTTCCAGTTCTACAAGGGGCTAGATTAGGGTTACAATTTATGTAAAGATCAGGGGTGTATATGTAGCTGTAATTACTGTGTGGGTGGGTTTTCAAGTTATTCTGGTATCTCCAGTAGCCTTCATTCTCTTCTTCTTCCTTCTGTTTGCGAGCAATCCTATGACGCAAATGTCATAGCATTTGTGTAATATTCTATGACTTATTTAAGCTCACTGAAGGTTTTAGCTCCTTTTTTGGACTTTACATCACACTAGTTACCTTATTTTCGGTATGTACAGACAGTATCAGGGAGAGTCTTGTGGTGTAATAATGGTCTCCATGAGTCCACACAGTCCACACAGTCTCACCAAGACTGTATATATATATATAATAAGATAAGATAATAATAATAATAATAATAATAATAATAATAATAATAATAATAATATTTAATGTAGACTTCCAGATAAAAAATCTAACATAAATAACTGTATAATAATAACTATATAACTGTGTGTGTGTGTGTGTGTGTGTCTAGGTCACTCACTGTCCCTCAGGTTGCATTTGTGGCAATACTGGGCAGGGGATGCCCTGTCTCCTTCTCCTAGGACAATTTGTAACTGTGAGAGCTCATTTAGCTCTTTAAAATCCAAAACACCAGAGTTGAACTGAATATTTTACATTGTAGAAAGAAGTGTATCTCTGTCTCAACCTCACCTGTGGAACAATGACCCCATTGTCTGTTTTGTTTTGGTTGCCATGATTGTTTGTTTTTGTGTCTTCCTTTTTCAGGTGCCAGTTTGTGGTCACTGAGCCGTGCTTGGTTAGGATCTGTCTCTGCTTTCTATCACTGACAGCAGATCTCTTCTATTTCTCCGGACCCCCTCTCTCTTACCCTGCCTTTCATCCCGCCATGTCTCACTCGCAGCCTCTCACCCAGCGAGGGTCATCTTACCGGGATTGCCAACCTTACACCTCATGTATTCTTCCCCTCATCTCTGTTTCACTTTTTTCAGGTGCAAGGAGGATAGTGAGAATGTAAAAAACGAAATGAAGCTTTAAATATGGTAAAGTATTTTACGAGATACAAAATAGGATGCATGTGTGGGTGAGCCCATGGCAGTGAAAATCCCTCACAGCAGAATGTAACCATGTCGGCAAAATATCTTTTGCTTAATTATCATTCGCCTTGCTTGGTGGAACATGGGTCAGTATGGTTGGTGACGGATATGAACACCCACCCACCCACACTGACACACATGCACACCCATGCACACGCACACATCATAGTGAAGTGAAACTCTCACTGAATACAAGGGCTTTGATGTTCCTGCTCATCGTGGACAGCTTTATTCTCTTCCCTCTACCCCTCCGTCTGAAGAGAGGAGAGAGCAGAAATGGAGGATCCTGACAGCTTCGGCTAATTGAACTGTTCGCTCTGTTACCATACGAAACAAAAACCTCGGCATGCAAGATGTGTGTGTGTGTGTGTGTGTGTGTGTGTGACACACACTGAGAGATTATGGGAGACAAACAGGGATATAAATAGAGATACACTCCTGCTCTCGGTTATATCTCAGTCCTGCTCAGGTGCTCACATCTCCTTCACCACTTCTCCACCACTCCTGTCCCTCTTTTTTCTCTTCATCACCCTCTCCCCTCTTTCTCTGACCTCTACCTTTGTTGATCCGCCTCCCTGAGATTCCCCCACTCCACCTCCCCTCTCCTCCTCCATCCATCTTCCTCTCATCTCGTCTTTGATGTGGTGATGTGGGGTTATCTGGGGCTCTTGTCTAAGGAGAAAAGGTGTGTGTGGGTTGGGGGGGATGAGTGAGATCGAGAGGTGAAAAAGAGAACAGAATGAGTAAAAAAAAAGAGGAAGGAGAAGCAGCAGGGGGAGGGGCTGTGGAGATCATGAGGATGTTTTCCCCTCTTTCTGAGACATTAACATCTCTTTCAACTCACCCTCCACCTTCACCTGTGAGAAAATCGAGTGAATGAAAAGACATCTCTGGATTTAAAAAAGAAGAAAACATCCCACTGTCACATCCGGATGAAAATCGGAGGGGACAGAAAATCCCATTGCTGAGGCTTAAGTGAGTGGCTAGGTGTGGTGGAAAACCAGCATGACCTCAGTCAACATGCTGTACTGAAGATGTCTCTTATTTTGTGTATTTATAGATGTGTTTTTTTCCTAGATGAAGGGCTTTGCCATGTCTTTTTTAGCAAAACTTAGGAAATGTATTCTCTGCAAATTCCAATGTGCGTTTGCCCTGGCAAGGCTGTCACATCCAACTTACACAAGAAAATACACAAGAGGAGCATTGTTAGCAGAAAAATTCCTTTTAAATTTAAAATAAATTGAATTGAAAGCACATTCTCCTGATTGAATAGATTCATGGTTAGGCAGAGGGAGGAGAAATGCAGAGATGTCAGGTTTTTTTGTTCACTGTGCTATTTATAAGGAACATGAGTGCACCTGAGAGGAGGGAGACTTTTCTCAGCCAGCCTTCTCCCCTCCTGACCCACAGGGTCACGATCTTGCCAGCCAGCCCACCATGTAGCCTGCCAACTCAATTTAAACACACTCAAATACATACACAGTCTCCTACACACACACTGCTGCTATTGCCACCTCAAATGTGCAAACACACACGCACAGGTGCTGTGTTGTGTAGGTCTGGAGAGTATTTGCTAATTAAGAATCACTTAGCTGTGTGCATGGCGTCAGGGCGATACTGAGGACTAAGAAGTGACTGGTTAATGAATCGATCAGTGGCTTACAGGCATCTGATCAATACCTCTTCCTTCATGTGATTTCCATATTTAAGTTAACACACACTTACTGTAGATAAGTAAGCTGCCTTCTATAATAATACATTATTTGATAAGTTGGGCTCAGATTAGAACAGATGTACAGGAGACACACAGGCAAAAATACCGCATTTCCTTATTTCACTTGTTTTTATTTATTTACTTTTTAAGGATGCCAATGTTATTTCTGTTGGTCTGTGCCCCACTTTGGTCCAGACTGGAATGCTGTGAAGTTTCCTAGATACATCCATGGTCCTCAGAGGATGAATCCTACTGACTCTGGTGATGCTCTGACCTCTCCTCTAGCATCCCCATGTGGTTGACTTTTGTGGTTCTGAGTGAAATTTCTTTTTAGTTGAGTTAGACCAAAATGACAAACCTGGAGCCTGATTACACAGTTTGACGAACGCAAACCACACTTCCCAGTCCACTATTTGTTTGCATTACAGTAATTACATATTGCGTTCGATAACAATAGCCTAACTGTACTCCTAATAATATTTTTTGTCAAATATAAGCCTATATTTAAAAGCACTTTTCCCCCGTATACCCTTCCTTCTGTACTATAAATCCCATTCTGTTTGCGCTTGGTTTTGAGAGACTTTCACAAAACTGACATTCGTAATTTGTGTAACTTAAGTAAATCCATGGAAATACATGATCAACCTCTGACACTGAGTGGCCAGGCCAATGCCGTGGTAACAGGTCCACTGAAAGGTTGACATCACATGAAGTAGGCCACTGCATGACACAGTGAGCCATTTACAGTCAGGAGACAAACACACACACAAACACACACATACACACAACTGTTGTATTGCTTTCATTAGGTCCTCTCATTACCTGAAACACTTTAGAAGCCATGACGACCAAAAGGGCCTTCAGGTTTTGCACCATGTTTCTCTCCTTCTAACGATGTCTGATCCACATGCAAACATTCACAACTCATATGGCTCTTTCCACCAACAGGCGGTGCACTGTTTGCACAGCCATAAATCTGTTTGAATACCCTCAAATGTGTCCATGTGGTGTGTATGAACGTGTTCCTCGTGACCACTTGGCCCAGCTCAGGTGTGCAGGGTCTTCCTGTGGTCTGTCAGCGGGGGGGTCCCATGTCCCCTGCAGGATGCGTTGATTAGTTTTGCCCAGGCTGAGCCAGGAGGGCTGCTGTGTGCTCAGTGGACTGTACCAAAGTGACGTGGGGGTAAACCTGTGTTAGCAGAACATGGAGACCTGCTGATAAACAGCACAAGGATACAACCAGAGGGGCTACGTTTTGAGATAAAAGCAAGTCTTCATCTTGGCCAGACGCGTCTACGCTGTAAATATGCTGCACCAGCAAAACTGCTTTAAAAAATTAAAACACTTGAATAGCTAAATAGCTGTTTTAGGTGACCTTTCCATTCACCTTTCTTTTGTTATCATCCAGAAACGATATTCAGGGCAAATAAGAAGCTGTTGTCAAAGTTGTTTTTTCTTCAAATGTGGTTCCTGAACCAGATACTGATTTTTATTTTTGCCAGCAGAAATCTGCTGTAGTTTTCTCAGTGATTCTCTCCCACTTATGAGTGAACAGGCCAGTATAAGTGTTATTTCCCATTGCTTGTTATCTAATGAACTACTGCTCCAATTAATAGCCATACTGGGGGACTACAGTCTACGGACTACATAGACGCTAGAACAGAATCTGAGTGGTTTGGACAAGAAGCTGTTGGGAGGAAATTAACATAGAAAAAGTTCACGATTATTGTTTTGCTCATTTCAAAGTTTTTCATTTGCACCTCAAAACAGCCTTAAACCTTAGTCCATACAACAACATAATTGCACTTGTCTGTATATTTATGTGTATACTTGTTTCTATCGCTATTGCACCATGTTCAATATCTTGCACATGGTGATAAAACCAACCAATTTTAGAACATCATGACCATCACCTCTTGTTGCACCATATATTGTTGTACACAGAACAAGAACTATGACTATTTTTTCTGAGTAGAGGTTTATGGCAGAGAGGGATGGAGAGAACAGAAAAGAATCAGAAAGAGTGAGATGGAGAGAGAATATTTAAGACAGATCTGGACAAATAGGTGGTGAGAGACTTAGACAGCCTTGAAAGAAAAGCTAGGAATGGGAGAGGAGGACAGAGAAAGATAGGAATGGAAGGATGGATGGAGGGAAGAACAGAGCGAGCGATGGCGGGATCTTGCAGGACCTGTGATGGATGAGCTTTAGCTCAGGTGTGACGGTGTGACCAAATTAAATCACTGAGCAGACAGCAATGAACGAGAGACAAGGTTATCACTTTCGCTCCCTCGCTCCTCTCTCTGTCTACCACCCTCAGCGGTCTGTCCTCGCTTTACAATCATCAGCTCTCTGCCGCCCTGCTCTCAGTCTGAGGGAGAATCGGCCTTCACCTCTGAGTAATGTTAGACACATTTCAATCATATACTCTGTGAGCCTGTTTCTCCTTATGATTAACATGCGCACCATTCACAGTGTATATTTTTAAGAGAGGCTGAGTTCATAAACTCAAGTCATAAAATTATGATGAAAGTTGACCAATAGTATGTGGACACCCTTTGCCAAATATTTTGTGTACTTTCCTGGTTTGGGCTATGTCCCTTAATTTCAATTAAGATGAATGTTAATTTTTAGTATATAATGATATTTTTGCATAAACTGAGGTCCATAAGAAAATGACCTGACTTTTGGGATGAACGGAAACGTCAAATAATGCTCTTTTGGCTGAATGGGAACAAATCCCTATAACCTGTTTCCACTATCTGGAGGAAAGTCTCCTTACAAGTGTGCAGCAGATTAATTTGCCCATGGAATTTGAATTGGGATCTTTAACAATGTGTATTGTAATCAGTGGTCTAGTCTACGTGATACGCAGGGATACACCGTATACCCACTGGAAAAGGTCAATGACTTCCGCATACTCACTTAAAATAGCGAGAAGATACGTATCATTAAGGTTTTGTGACAGAACTTTCACATGTTCATTCATAAATTCACCCCGACTGTGCTGCAAAGCACTGACGTCACCTACCAAACAACATAGCTGCTTGCTGGTCACTCAGCGCAAGTTTGACAAAGGAGATATGAAATGAAAGCAAAATCAAACTACACGCTTTTCCTGCCTCTCCGGGTGACACTGCAGCTCCAGCAGATGACATGAACATTAAAGTTACAGAAACTTGCAGGAAATTAAGTGTTTAATGCTCCAATTTTCTGGGGGAGGACCCTAAGAACCCCCACTAATACATTTCAGCATCTCCTATTTCTTCAAACAAATGTTAAAAATCTTCTCGTCTTGTTCTCGTGTATCACGCCCCTAATCTGAGCCCACCAGTGTCCCCACCACTTTTCAACGCAAAGTGACGCCCTTGAGTGAAAGTAGCATACGTTATCACTAACATTATCATTAATGTAACTGTAACTGCAGGAGATTGTTGGCATATTGAATTGCATCTAAAACTAGTTAACTTAACTAACGTTAGTGTGGTGGTTCAATGAATGCGGGATAGGCCTACTGTGTGTGTGTGTGTGTGTGTGTGTGTGTGTGTGTACAGTAGTAGAAATAGCAGTTCCTGGATGCTTGCTCATGCATTTAAGCAGATACAGAACATAGCTCAGGTTTGAGAATGGTTTTGGAAAATAAGTGTGCTTGAGAAGATGTGGGCAACTTTTTGTGTCCTCACTTTTAAGTTCATAATATTCTGTAGTGAATAAGTTTTGGTGATAGAACTGCACAAATGTTCATTGTTATTACTGCTACCAATAAACCTCAGCCTTCCATTATTGTTAATAATAGTTGCAACTTGCACTCTTAAATGTGCATTGAAAATTGCCAACTGATAAAACCTGTACTCCAGGGACCGCTAGCGGATTGGCCGTCAGGAGAGTTGGGACATTTCCCAGTGGCCGTTTTGGCCTGCCGTTAATTGTCAACTTTATCTGTGGCAGCGATAATATGGCAAGCTTTATTTTTAATCTAGCAAGCTGTTTCTCTGCCGGTGTTAAGAGCTTCCACACAGCTGGCCGCATGTTTTTGCCTTTTCAGACAGGTAGCGACCCTCCTCCTGCCTCTTTTGGATCAGCAGGGTCTCACTGAGCTCCCCATGTGAACAAACAGGCAAACAAGCGTAACACGCACTATGGGTAGTAACCATGGCAACGGTTTCTGTGCGCTCCTGAATCTCTGCAACTGTATTTTCTTTATAGACTAGGCCTATAGAAAATATTCAATATATCTAGTAGAAATTATGGAAGTATAGATGTGTTTATTTTTATGATGTTTGGACACCAGTGTAATCAATAGGTTTTTTTTGTAGGCTATAGGTGTTCCTTTTGGGCTTTTTCATTAAACTTACTTTCATTGTTGTATGCTAGCCCTTGTTCAAGTTCATTGAAAATATGTGTGTGACTTTTTTGATACTTTTGATATGATTGATGCTTGTATATAAAGATGAGATTTCAACATTTGAGCAAACTCTGTAGCCTACATCTCATTGTATTCTGTTCTATGATTAGTGTAGGCTATTTCTCTGGAGTTTTTGTGTGTGCACCCATAGCCATATCATACCTTGAAAACTCTGTTCATCAGTCCCAAATGTCTGATGAACATAGTGACAAAGACTATAGACCCACCTAGTTTGGTACCTGTTACATCAACAAATAGGGTTAGTCCACAAAATTAGCTGTCTGGTGGTTTGCATGAACAGGGTAGCCTGGGATGGAGTCAAATTCCCAGTCTGAATAATTGTGCCAGTTGCCCCTGCCAGGGACCATATTTATTTAATATCCGAGGCTAAATGTAGCTTTTAACTGGCTGAGTTAGACAGTGATTAACACTAAACAGTAGAAAATCAGTCCATTCTACCCACCTATAATTATCATTGGCTGTTAAAGTCTTTCCAGTGTTGATAACACATAAGGAGTCCTTTAGAATGATATGATAAAGGAATATAGAAATGTACATTTAACAAAAGCTGTAACTTACAAAGTTGAAATGCACAAAAGAAAAAAAGTTAAAGAGTGACTTAAAAATATTGTTCATGGCTTACTTAACCTAGGGAATGGTAGGGATAAAATAAGTCCCTTTTAACACCTTGCTCATCTCAAACTGGACACATTAATTTAGGCTTTTGTAATATATAAGCTTAAACTTAAAATACAAATCACATACCGGGACATAGGAAACTTCTTCAAGACAGGGCCATTACAACCAAGTCCAGTAATCAAACAGGATCTTCCTTCAGACCCTTCATCATGTCAGTGGAGTGGTGTATAATCCTAGACTCGGTGCCCCTACTGGTTGGGGGTTCAGAGCCTTGCTCAAGGTCACCTTCGGCAGTGCCCAGGAAGTGAATTGACACCTCTCCAGCTACCAGTCCACATTCCATATCTCTGGTCCGAGCTGGACTCTAACAGGCGACCCTCCGGTTTCTAGCCAAGTCCTTACGGACTGAGCTACTGTCGCCACTATATATTTTACGTGAAATGTATGAGGTGCTGTATGAGATACATAAAAAATCTGAGGAAACATCGTCTACAGTATATAAGTACTGCTTCACTTCCATCATCATTGTTCCATTTCCATTAATTTCTTTCCTTATGATTAACATGGGCACCATTCACCGCATGATATGACAAAGTGATGTGAGTACTGATGGGAAACGCTTGGTCTCTTCCTGCTATATACAAACCTGTTGACAGAGGAGGCTCCTTTAATGGCGACTGTTCCCTAACCTCTGACCTTTCCCCTTTGACCAACCCCGTGGCCAGACATAATGATCCCCCGCCATACTGTCGGTGTTGACATCGAGGTCCCCTTGTCACTGTGTCCCATAGACTGACAATGACTGGCTTGTATGGGAGGACAATGGAGAATGGTGTACATGGTAAGGGGTTGTGACTTGAAACTTTAAAAAGATGGATGTTGTAGATAGAATGGAGGTGGAGGGACTACACGAGGGGAAGGAGAATGTTTATGTGGGAATTGGAACAAGACTTTAGAGAAAAACTGAATCATTAAATGCAAAAACTGTTTGTTTACTTCAGTCCAGCTGAAGGAAATGCACCTCCTCCTTTATTTTTGGGACATTTCGAAAGTTTGTCAAAAACATAACTCGTCTCCTTTCGTCTGACAAAAATACACCATGGTACAAGAATTCACCAGTTAAATCCAGGCTGACTGCAGGGATCATGGTTCCAATCAAATATAAGACCTCAGTCCGCCCGGATATCTTATGTAACTCTTCCACATGGCTTCTATTGCAACTGATAAACAAGTTAGGAATGAATTGAAGGTTTTACTTTTCGCAACATGTTTCTCTTGCCGTCCTAAGTCTATACTAGCTCTCTTGAGTCAGGGCTAATTCAAACCCTGATCTGAGCAAGTAAATTCCAAGCAAAGCACTTAAACCACGTGTACACACACACACACATATGCACGTGCACACAAACACCGAGCTCATCATCAGCAGTCTCATTATGTTGTTGATTCTTCGTCTCCCTACAGACAGTGCTATTTATCCATTGTCTCCGAGTAAGGAGAGATGGGTAATGAGACTGATGTGTGCAGGGGTGCGTTCTGGATAATTTGTTTGATATGAGACCTGATGGAAAGTGAAGGGATCAAAAGATTAAAACTGTTTTTGTTTTTTCTTCACCTTTGCTTCGTCTTTTCCCAGTCCTCCTCTCAATGTAAAAATGTTAAGAAATAGTAACGGCCCCTGTTTCATTTTCTCTACGTCTGGTTTTAATTCCTGATTAAATCCTCCCTTGACTGTGCTGTAACTGTAAATATTTCCCACACATGCACATACAATCACAGTGAAATGGAAACATCCCTTCCTCAGGGGCTGTTTCTCACCCATGACCTTCTACTCCCTCATTAGCTGTTTCTAACCCTTGAACTCATGACATGAAGCCCTGAGGGGGTCAAAGTGTCCTCAACAGGTGAACTCTTCTACTTCAGCCAAACTTTTACTGTACACACACATTTGCAGCATTATTAAAACCTGAAGGTACACACGCACATGCACTCAAGGACATCGCTGGAGAAAAGTCTTCGGCTAGCATACTTAGCTATGATCATTTTGAATCATTCCCTGTGTCTCTGTATAATGAGTGACCTGTACAATTACACAACCTTGCCAATGCATTTAACATATCCTTGCTAACATTTAACTGAATGTATCTATTCAATGATCAATGACTGTTTTCGGGAATTGAGCCCAACAGTTCTTTTATTATTCACACTGGAACCAGACATTCTCCAGTAAATGTCCACTTTTCACTGTGGCGCACACAACAAGTCCTCCAACCTAAACAACAACATAAGTCTTTCACACATGCTCACAAAACAACATATGAGCGTTTCCTAAATTAGCGCCGGCGAACGGTTGCGTTTGTCCATGCGTCCCAAAATGACACATATGAGTATTAACTACATTACGTAAGTAACGTGACCTACGTCACATGACATTAAACTCGTCACACATCGACGCATGATCAAGACACGTCAACATCAGTTTGTAACACACTGGGGATCCCCATAGTGTCATAGTTCAATGCAGTGGGGGAAGCCCTGTAGCGACACTTTTGGATGGTAATTGTAGGTATATGATATTTAACAGAAAATGCAGAGTAAGGAGGTGGTTGGGGTGGATGGAGGACCAGAAACCAAACTTTCAACCAGGAGTTTTTTGGTTTTTTTTGGTTACGTAACTTAAGCAAGTAACGTAACTTACGTACGTAGTTATTTTCAGTGTTGGGGGTAACACCTTACAAAGTAACGCATTACTGTAATCAGATTACTTTTGTCTGTAATGTAGTAATGTAACACATTAATCACATTACAGTTTCTAATAACAAAATATTGCGTTACTTGGAACTGGTTCTTGAACTATCCGTATAAAGGGAGGAGAGGAAAATAAATCAAACGTCCCTTTTCATGCATGTTTGCAGAACACTTTTCTGACATAACTTTTGACTTTAGCACCAGTTCATGAAATTGGAGAGCTGCCAAAGACGTTTTTCAAGGGGTGGAGGAATTACTTCATATTGTTTCGCGAAAGGACAGCGTTACCCTCTAGTGCACCTTTGGCGAGGCTCTTTAGCCCGGGCAGTCTTGTGCTGACTCCGAGGAGGAACAGGTTGTCTGACAAACAATTTGAGAGACTCCTGCCCAGGGTGAGAACTACGGGGGAGCCAGGGGGAGCTTAGCTCCCCTTAATAAGACATCAGCTCCCCAAAAAGCATGATTTGTGATATTTTGGGGGGTCTCTAAAATATTGACTGCATGCTTTATTGACATTAATCTCTCTATCGTCATGGATCATGCGGAGTGTCAAACTTCATCCAGCCAGAGGGAACAACCATCGACCGTCCGCAGTGGGTGGTCACTCCGCTATCTCCTGTCCCTGTATGCTCCACCGAAACACTCCCTCTCCTGTACGGTTTTGTGTTGCTAGTTTGACCGACACGCTCTGGCTGGATGAATGTTACGCATGATCCATGCACTAAGCCTACTTCAGCTGGGGGCTCTTCACAGCGCTACACAACTTTCTGTTCTTCCCTCTCACGGAGAAAAGAAAGGTCAGGTCGCAAACACAGCCGCAGCTGTTGTGTCAAGCGTAATTGTAGCAAATGGCTACATATGATAATAATAATAGCCTAATTATTATAATTTTTATAATAAGACATACATGCCTGATACTTTCAAAGTCAGCCCCAGGCCTACATGCTTGCAGCTATTAATGATTCAGCAGTAAGAATCACAATCTGATTAGGAACGTTATTTAAAATCACAATGTAGTCTCTTGGCCCCGCGGGGTTGCTCTTTGCTCCGGTGATCAGTCAGGAAACAAGCCCTCTATGAGTAAACGGCAGGCGCTCTATGGATAGTAACCATGGCAACGGCTTCTGTGCGTTACACAGCTGTAGCCTATTTAACTTAAGTAATATTATAGGCTACATAACTTTAACTGATAGGCCCACATCTAGTTTTCTCTGCCATGAGAATTCCCTCCTGTTGGTGTCCTATTTAGTAAACAGTAATAGATTCTGGAAACTCACAAACAGCGAGTATCAGTCTCTCCTCCAATGATTTGTGCTCTGTGTTGCTTACATAAGTTCAAGACAATTCAACTTCGGCAGCGGGCGTGTGCGTGAGGCGAGCCCCACCGCGACACTTCCCCTCACTCTAACAGGGACACTTGCTACTGAACATGGTTGATAAAAGAAAAGTGTTTCTGCTGATACCTGTTCAGAAAAAAACAAAACAAGAAAACCCATTTTTATATGTTAACCTGACGGTGCCTGTTATGATGTTAGATTCTGGCTCTGGACTCTAACTTGTTTAACAAGCTATAAAAGGTAATTCCGGGGAGTGGCAAATAGCTTTGGTTTAATTTGTGATTTGATTACATTAATGTTTAAGTTGAGATTTACAAGAAATATTTTATTTCTACAGTTTAAAGGGAATACTGCTGGTAAAAAGCACCTTATTTGTTTAAAGTGTTTACAAACCACATGTTATTGCACTTCTGTGTATATTGCAGTGCATTTAAATTAAAAGTGCGCAATACACTACTTTAGAATTCATTATTCAATTTTGCGCATAACTAGGCTATGCGATTAATCACATTTTAAAAATTTTAATCATTGCCCAGCACAAGTAATCAATAACTTAAGTCACGTGACGGAAGCCACGTAACAATGTGGGTCACATATTTTTCTTGTGAGGACAGTCTCGGCTCACAGTCTTCATCAGCAGATCAGCAGTTTGCATAATTTTCTTGGATTAATTATTTTAACACATACAAATGTAACCAATAAACAAGCTAAAGCCTCAAAATCTATGACTGAACTGAATCAACACCTCTGTGACAAAGTGCCAGTAGTGGAAAGTAACCAAGTCCAATTTTAAGGTACTTTAATTGAGTATTCCATCTTTTGCTACCAGTATTATGCTTCTACTGTACTACGTTTCAGAGGGAAATTATCAAATTACAATTGACTGACAGCTTTACTTAGTAGGTATACTGTCATACACCACTTTCTGTGCCCTCTTAAAAAACACAGTGTGGTTGTGTCTCCTTGTCACATTTCAGATGTCTACAAGTTCCAGGCATTTCCCCTCTTCCTCCCCAACGTTTCAGATGGCTTTATTTAAATAGCTGTCCAAAAACTGAAAATAGATTTGTGTATTTGTGAACAACTGATTTTAATACTCCTGCATTTGTTGCATTACAACAACAACAACAACAACAACAACTGACAACTGCAAGATTCATAAAGATTTCTCATTAAGGACTTTTGAACTCATTGTAATTTCACCTTGTGTTGCATCTTAAAACAAAAACTGTCAGTTTATTTACAGCTGATACAGGCAGAGCACAGAAACCTAATATGGAACAGTCTGCGGTAGCCGGTATCAGCAGGAACAAGGGCTTATAAGATGTCTGTCTCTATATGAACTTTGCAAAGCAGCCAAAGGCAATTTGAGCTGAACAACCCAAAATTAATGCACAGTAGCTAAGATGTATTCACAGCAACAACATAAAAGGTGACATTTGAAAGGTAGCACATTAGTGAAATGCACTGGATACATTAATTCAGTGTGGCTAAAAGCCTTGTTAGCATTCACAGTTTGAGTCTGAATGTACAATTATGAGACAGAAAGGAAGGATGGGGAAGAGAGGGAGGAGGGGAGATAACAAAAGAAAGCAGAAGAGAGAGAGAGAAGAGGAGGAAAGGGAGAGAGAGTCTTTCATGTCTCCCCTGAGTTTGAAAGGCCTCCCTTTCATGTGAGCATTGTCATATTCTCTCTGTTCTCATTCCATTTGCTCCACCTCTCTCCCCGTGATAAAGACATCACTCTTTTAGTACAAGGAGGGCAATACAGAGATGTGCGTGAGCGTGTTCACTCGCTGGAGTATCTGTGTGCATGAGGGTGTGCAGCAATCTCATATTAATACTAGCATTATATGCATATGCAGGTGTAATGTGTATGCAGGATTCTGTCTCCTAAGAATGATGTTTATATACAGCTAATTTGGAATAGCAAATACATTGTGTAAGAAACCCATGCCACCCATATAATGTTTTTTATTTATCAAAATATCTGGGAAATGTATATGGAATTTGTCTACAAACTGTTCACCTCCAAACCAAAATTTAAATTCTGAAACAAATCTGGGAAAATGTTCATAACATTTTTAATTTGGTCTCCCTAAAATATCTGTTCCTGCCAACTACAGCATGATTAACATTCAGGGTTCTGTTTGTAGACAACTTAAAGCACTTAAAGTTGAGGAAATATTTGTGGTCTTACTTGGAGCACAAGATGGGATGGGTTGACCTTTTTAATGTTTAACTGAAAGCCCAATCTTTCCCTAACCTTTTAGTATAAAGCAGGAAAGCTTTTATATTTTTTCTTGTGGTCATCAAATCTCATTAAATGACAGAAACCAACAATTAATCTAGTCACAGTCAATCCCTCATTCACCATCCTGCTGGTGATGGTAATTACTACAGAAATGAAAAATATTTTAATCTTTGTGTGTGTGTATAAATACATATAAATAATATATATATACATATATATATACAGTTACATATACATATATATATATATATATATACAGATATATATATATATATATATATATATATATATATATATATATTGGGCCTAGAGCCGACATTAGAGAGATGACAGAAAGCGAACATGATCACATTTCTTAGATTCTTAGAAAAATGTTATACGAGTGGCCATAATCATAATAGTTAACTTTTCCTCTAAAACACATTTGGAAAAGTTAGTGAAGGTATATAAACATATTTTGTTGGTGATAGGGTTGATGCACTTATCTAGGTTCAAGTTAAGCCTAGTTCACATAACACCGTTTTAAGCCCAATTTGCCGGTCGGTGAGCTATCGGCGGTCGCCAGTCGTTATGTGTGAGCTACTCAACAACGCATCAAATCGGCTCCCTGACGCATTGCTGACACAATGCAGACACCAGCCAGATATCTAGCACACCAAATATCTGGAGGAGTCGGCCGACTCTACATCGACATCCAGCCAATGAGAGCAGGCAGCTACTTTTTCACTGCAAAACACTTTTTACTCACCTCCAGCTCTCTCTGTAGCTCAGACAATCCCTGCTACCTGCGCATACTGATCCATTCTTTCACCCATATACTTTGTCTTTACAATTGTTTTATAATAACAAACAACAGCTGTTTTGATTGTAGTTTCACGTCAATTCACCGTTTAACATTTCACATGGTTTGGAAACCAGCCGTCGGGGGACAGGGGCGTCTCAGTGTAGTGTGTGACCCCACTGTCTACTATCAGTTACGTTGTGGGATCGCCACACTGACTTTGAGTCTCCCGTCACAAAATGGCAAGTTATGTAGTCTGAAAAGCACAGCGATCACCTGACGCTGAAAGTCATGTAGTCTGCACGAGCCTTTAGTGTGCATTAACTGCGACAGCCATGTGCCTGTTGTTGATTTTCATTGCCAGTACTAGGCAGACAACTCTGACACAGGAAATTAGAACAGAAGAGAAATTACCACTGAAAACAGTGTGAATACCACTGCAGTATTTAAAGATGACCCTATTACTAAGTGAAGATTAAGATTAAGATATACTTTATAAATCCCAGAGAGGAAACTCAATGTTTTCACTCTGTTATTATTAACAGAGAGACACACACGTGCACAAACAGGACCCATAGCAAGATGCAGAGAGATGTCAGAGTGAGGGGGTTCGGCAGTGCCCAGAAGGCGAACTGGCACCTCTTCAGCTACCAGTCCACACTCCGCAACTCTGACCCTCCGGTTTCCAGCCTAATCCTTACGGACTGAGCTGCTGCCGCCCAGAGGGAATAGGAAAGGCAGGGCAATTGTTTTTTAGTTTTCATTCATGTATTATTTTATTGCATTTCTAACTCCATTTCCCATGGGTCTTGTAGGCAGTGAATTGGCTTGATTGGTCTGGGTTTACAGGCCTGTAGACACAGAGGTCAAGCATGCTGAATCCTCCAACTGGGGAACACAAACGTGTTCACCCACAAACAGATAGTGTTTGTGATTCCCTCCCCCTCTACCTTTCCCTTACAGCCACCAATCACATTTTACGACCACCCCTCAGGGCCTCCACAGAGACTGAACCAGGTTTTTTTCCCTGTATTTGATGAGGTTCACTTTCCGTTAGCATGCATGGCCAAGTGTTTCACAAAGCCCCTCTTTCTGTTGTCCGTGGTACTGGGGGTGTGAGTGTGTCGCAGGTTACAATAAGTTCCACCTACTGATCTTAATTGGACCTGATGTGCTGTTCTGCTCCCAGGACGCCTGTTGAGCCCGGTTCTGTTCAGTTTCATTGTAAAGCAGGCCAAGAACCCTTGGCAGCCACTGAGCTATAAAACACTAAGGGTGCAAAAGCTTTGCTAAAAGGAGCTGGCGAGAAAAAAGGACTGAAAATAACTGTTATTGTTTTGTTTTTTTTCACAATTTCTTTCAGTTTTTTCGCTTGTGCTCGCCCACTCACACATCTGCTCGTCACAAGATATGGTCAAGCAGCTACAGTATGGAACTCCCCCCCCCCCCAAGCACTCACAGTTTTCTTTGGGTGATGTTTTTCTCATTAGGGATGTTCTTTAAAAACACTTATTTAAAACATTTTATGAAAGCTTTTAAAGACTAATGGGTGGAAGCTGTGGAAATGGGGTCTGTTGAAGTTTGTTTTGATATTTCACCACACACACATATACACACGTATATCTTCCTGCTGCGAAGGCCTGACGCCCCTTCCCTGCTGTGATGGGTTTCGTTGGAATTTCCCACTCTGGTGTGGAACAGCTTTTGGAAGGATCTGGAAGTGGTGATGGAGCGGGTGTAATTCAGAGGGAGGGACGACCAACTTCTCTTTGAAGCTGAAGACACATTCTGTGAGTGTGAGGGTTTTTTTCTTTGCCTATTTGTTTTTGGGGTGTTTTTCCCAAACCAATTAGAGTCTCTCTCTGGGGGAAAAAACATAATAAAGCAACACAATCAAAGATATTTTCAGGGGCTTTGTCAAACATTGACTAAAGTGTTCTTAATACACAGTAGGTCTCTCTCAACGAATGTTTGTCTTTCATATGTGAGACGGTTTCTTTTCTTCAGTTGTAAACTCACACTGGATGGTGTGAGTATTATTAGAAATATCTGGTTCTTTAGCTGCTAAATGCTCCCCTGTGTTCACCAGTTAGCTGCTAACTGTGTCTGTCTGCTGGGTAGGTAGCGTACAGTGGGTTGACCAGAGCTTGCTGAAAACAGTGGTTTGATGGAACAGGATTGATGAGTGCAGTGACAGTGAACCAAAACATTAAAGCAGCGGGCCAAAACAATGAGCAGATAGAGGCTAAAAAGTTCCATAGTGCCGAGTGGAACTGTAGTGGGGTGATAATTCTCTGATGGTTAGTCTTCATAAGTGACCTCTTTCACATTAGATTGATTGATTGATTAGTGCAGCCTTAAGCTGAGGAACAGATGATGGTCATAGTTAAAAGAAGTCAACATTTCACTGTTGACAGATTAGAACCACAATCTCTGGTCTCAAAGTGTCAAAAAAAAAAGACACTTTGTACACCCAATCATTTACACCAACCTCCCCCTAAGAGATGTTACACCACTATAATAACATTTTGTTACTTTCATTTTTGCTTTGACTTCGACTCAGTGGCTGAAAACAATTATCGTAGTGCTTGAGTTGCTGAAATGTGTTTAGTCATGTGTTTTTTACTACATGGGTATACTGCATTCCTCTAAATAACCTGTATTTTTAGCATTCTTTGATGATATGATACACATTATGTTCTTGTTGAACTTTTTCCATCTTGTATTTTTATTTTTGGAGTAGCTTTCTGCTGTTTGGTTTCTAAAATTAACACAAACTGTTCCAGGATGTATTTGTTACTATTTCCAAAAGCACTTAGTGCAAGACAACAAAGCCACATTAACAGCCTCTAAACTTAGATTTAGGATTTCATGAGAAGACCTTGAAGGCAGCATGTTTGTGTATATTGAAATGTATCTAAGTATGTGCATATGAGCTGTGCTAGCATAATGTCAGCACTGAGGTTGCAGTTACAGTGCACAGACCACCTCTGATAATGGCGAAAGAGACAGTCCATCACACCTACTCCTTCTTTCCCTCAGACCAGGTTTTCCTATGGGATCCATGGGGAGAAAGAAAGAGAGACAGGGGCAGATGAGAAAAGAGGAGAGGGGAGCAGTCTGTCTCCCATTAACATTATCTCTATGGGAGCCCAAAATGGGCTCTGTCAGCAGATCACCGACCTGCTGTCAAGAGGAGAACTTGAGGACAAGAGGGAGAGAGGAGAAGAATGAAAGGGAACGGAGCTGTATTACCACTGCCTCCTGCAAGTCTGTGATTTATATGGAACACCTTATATATCACTTATTACTAGAAATGTAGTCAAACATGTGAGCTTAACTGAGTCAAATTGTTCAACATTTTTGTTTAGGGCAGTAGTGTTTGCTCAGGTGGAGCTAGACAAACTTCAGACACTCATCAATACCAGATTTAGTGGATGTTGTTCTATAACTATGTCAGTTTTACTTATCCACTTGAAGATATCATTGACGTATAAGAATCTCACAATTTTAACTCTTAAGTGTGCAAACGTTGTCAAAGCTGTACTGATGAATATTTCAGAATATTTCCATCTGTCAGTCCACCACTTTAGTCCAGACAGAAATATCTCAACAGCTATTAGATGGATAACCATGATATTGTGTTCTGATAGATATGATCCCCAGAGGATAGACCCAAATTATTTTGGTGATCCCCTGACTTTTCCTGTAGCGGAACCATGAGGTTGAAATTTCTGCCTTTCAGTAAGATATTGTCACAACTATTTGCTGGGTTTTCATGCATTTTAGTACACACAATCCAATTAAGTTGAATGCTCTGTCATTACGTTTCATCTTGTGCCTTTATTAGGTCAAAATTTAATTTAGTTTATCTAGTACTTTAGTTTAGCTTACAGCTGTGCTAATTAGCAAATGTTATCATGCTAATGCGTTAAACTAAGATGGTAACGTGGTAAACCTTATGCCTGCTAAACATCAGCAGGTTAACTTTGTCATTATTAGCATATTAGCATGAGTTCAAAGCACCAGGAACCTTTCAGGTTTACAAGGTGATAATGTGACAACATACAGCTTGTTTAGCTGCCCTCTAGGTGTCAAAAAAATCTATTAATACTGCTTAGATAACTTTTCCATAATACATACATCAGTTTAATCTCTTGAACAGCTTAAATATTTATTTGAATTCAGTAACTAATGCTAGAAAGATTTACTTGAATAGAACAACATGACAACATGACTTCTGCACCAACATGATGCAGACACCACACCTGAACAGTTGTGATAATTAATTATGTTTATTGTATTTCTCCCATCTGGCTTTGAAGTATTTGTGCTTCCACACTCCATTCACCAGTTTCCTATTGTGAAACCATTTAATTTCTCATATCAGATGTTCCCTGTGCAGCACTTTGTTTACATTTAAGGTCATCCACGCGGATGACGCTGCTCGACCCCGTTGTGTCTTTTGGCCCTACATTAGACTCACTAGAAGCAGAGGAGAAGACAGATGGGGCCTGTACAGGGACTCTAAGCAAGTTCAGCAGAAAAAAAGGTTTAAGAGTGTAAGTAAACACAAGAAAAATAAAGTGAGTTACAAGCCCCCTCTTGAAGAAGATGCACTTCATTTACTCTATAACAGATACCATTACAGTCCATAAACCTCTCCCATCCCATCTGCTGTGTCCATCTGTCTTACATGTATGATGTCTGTGTTTGGACTCTTGTACCATTAAAGGCCATGATATGTGATTTACACTGTGTTCTGTTGCAGGGTGGCTACATGGTGCTAGGCGATGACAAATGGACACACTGTAGTTATGTCATGTTTAAAACCCAGAGAGCTCTGTTTACAGTCCAGACCTTTGTTCAAGCCCAGTGTGTCTGGCCTGACAAGTAGAACCAATGAATCGCATTGGACCTTCGTTTAGAAGACGCCACGTGGATACAGATTTACTGGAAAGTAGACAGACAAGCAATCATTATCAATCATGTACACATATACAAGAGCAGATGAGCATGGAAATACATTTTCATCAGAGTTTACAAATATAAACAAACATTTAAAAGAGATACCAAAAGGGCTGTTTGGTATAATATATATTCGGTTTTGATGTACATGTATATCTTAACACATTGCAATAAAATTTAATAAATTATAAAATAATGGTAGTCCAACAAATAATTTTGAAGTAGAGTTACTTCAAAAAAGGTCTGGGGCATAATCCCTCTTTCAACCTTTCAGTCTTACTTTAAAAGCATCATCACAAGTAGATTGATAGAAGATAGATGTGTGACAGTGATTGTACATGTCTGATTCCTAATTTATACGACTGAGCAATCAGCTGTCACACCTGGTATTGATTAACAGTCACCTCTGAACTCCTCTACTTGGTTAAGCAAAAGATTGAAATAGAAAATGTGGCCTGGTTCTTTTTGGAGAAACCTTTATTAATGCACTACTCCTATGTAAAATCACATTTAGTTCCACTGGTAGTCAGTGTTGTATGTTTTTGTTTTTTACTAAAAAGAGCACCAACTGTAACTGGAATTTTACCAAATTTAGGCTCGTGAAGGTAAGCGATAGGACAAGAGCCCCAGGAAAATCCTCCTTACTGAACCACAGAGCTTAATTTGAATGAAAAAGTGGCCACATACACAGATACATACTTGGCACATACTGAGGAGTGTTTACACTTAAACTTCGGATGGTTTTAGTATTTATGAGCACCCTTGGACATTTTAGTGCTGCACAGATCAAGAGAGAGAAATAAAAATGAGGGTTTTATGATGTTGCAAAATTACCAACATGTGGTGTAAAACTAAAACCCGTCTGCCTGTCAAGCATAGAAGAGAGTCGTGAATTTGCAATTGTGCAAGTATGTGTGTGTTGCTTCAATTGCATGTTTCAGGGCTGAAGCATTATTACAGCAGTCAGTGCATCACTATTCACATACCTAGTGTGTCTTTCAGTTCAGTTCCAAACACATGGCATCGCTCTCCCCCTTTCTCCAGTTTCTGTCATCATCACTACATCATCTTCACTAATGAGGGCATATAAATTATGTTTACAAAAGGACAGCGTCATGGAAGAAACCAAAAACTTTAAAAAAGGAGGGATTGAAGAAAACCTTATGACATAAGCAGAAAGGTGACAGAGGTGCAGACGGAAGGACCAAATTGGGAAGAGGATACATTTGGACAATCTTGAATCTCAGATGTGTTTGATATCAACGCCGGGCCAAACATTAATTCTGTGCCAAATCAAACATGAAACACATGTCCAACATATAATGTTGACTGAGGAAGTATGCAGATGGTGAATGGCACTGAACAATAGAAGGGATGTTTGAGACTAAAATCAAAGGGAGTCGGACATGAACATGTGTGTTATACGTAATGTCTAAAACATCTGGAAACATGGCGAAACAACTTTTGAAGCAAGTTGTTGTTCAAAGTCAAACTAATACTTTCAAAATAACTGGTGTCTTGGAACTTTCAGACATGCTGACAGCTACTACATGAGGGGAAAGCCCAGGCAACAAGCGTGCTTGGTAATTTTACACATCCCTACATATGATTTAATACAATACTTTTCAGGCACAGTACAGAGCTTTTTCCAAGGAGCATCACATTGATCTATTGCTGTACTCTCACCATACTCTCACCTTTTCAGCATGCAGGTGGGTGGAATACATGCAGGGCATTTCTAGCTGGTGCACCTCCATTAGTGCCCTTGTGTTTGCACTGGGGTCATCCGCTGGGGAGAACCAGTCCTCCACATGAAAAGGTACATTTGTGGGTGATTTCCATTGTCAGAACCTAGGACCATGGAACTAGCCTTTCTGGTTGTTGGAGTGCAAATAGAGACAAGATCCAATCTCAGATCTTTTTCAAGCTCTGAGACACTCTAGATAGCGAACTTGGTTAGAGATTGCTACTAATTTTGTGCAGTCATAGTTAGGGCTGGTTGTCAAACCCCAAAACATTCTTAGTACTGTTGGTTTGGTTTGATTGTGTCCATAGGAACTAGGTCAACTAGACTGTTCAGACATATAGACGTCACATTTTCAGTTTCTACCATTATCTACTGTACTTTTGATAGCTGTTACAAAAGAAGTTGCCATAGCACTTGGATATATCACAATTTGTGCTAGTTATAATAGCAGCCACTTGTGACCAGTTGTGTATCAGTCCATAGAGCACTAAACTAGATGGAGTTTGTAATTCACAAAGTGCAACAAAACACAAACAAATAAATTAACATTAGAATGCTTTCTGTAATGTAACAGGAAGTCAGTAGTCATTGTGTTGCTGTAATCTGATTGGCTCATGAGTAGACATGTAGAATTGCCATTTTCAGCAATTTCAGTTTCTTCTTCTCTGTGTTGGGGAATAGCAGGTGTTGGCCTGTTCAGGAGTGGGCCGTCTAAAGTCTTGACCTCTACTTAGCTTGGAGCTCCTGTGATAAACACATGTTCCTGACCATCATTTCCAAAACTGTGAACCCATGACCCCACAGCGTCATGGTACTAAGACACTCATGATACCTAACACCCAAACTTGACCACAATATTTACAGGCCTAATGGAGGTCAAAGGATCTCTCTGTGTTAACAGGCTTGAATTGACTTACCGCAATACTTTTCAATAAGCCTCCGAAGCTGCAGTGGAGTCAAATATACACAGGCACAGAGCACCGAGGGGAGAATCTTTACTGTATGTATGCTCTCAAAACATTGATGCTCCCTTCCCTTTATTTGGATAGTTTCGCAGCGGGATCCTTGCTTATTTTTGCCCATAAGTGCCCTGGAGTAATCAAATCCCAAATGAAATATTTTCTTTGCCGCCTGTACCTTTCTGCCTGCCGTTTTCACTCACAGGGAACCATCCCATCAGGCTCAGACTCTCTTTCCAAACCGGGGATTTATGGAAGATTAGGGAAAACTATGTAAATGACACTGCTCCTGCGGAGTCAAGCGAAACATTAGAGCAAGAGGGAAGCTAGGAAAGGGACGAGAGAGAGAGAGAGAGAGAGAGAGAGAGAGGAAAAAGAGCACATCCTCGGGAATTTCCCATGGAAATCTGTGGATTATTCCACCAGTTTTAATGAAAGTTGTCAGGATTAAAAATGCCATAGTCCACTGAGGCCAGTAGTGCTGGAGTAGGGATAGGGGTGGGTAATGGTTGGAAATAAAAAGGATAAAAACCAAGGAAACTATAATGTTCCCACATCACTTCACTGGGGGTTAAAATTTCTATCTAGGGATTTAGTGATTGGGGCCTTTGATAAGAAGCAGGGATCAGAATTAGAATCAGAAGGAGCTTTATTGCCAAGTAGTGTTTTACACATACAAGGAATTTGCTGTGGTGATAAGGTGCTACACGTACACAAACATGCAGTCGACATAAATAAATGTAGAAGTATATAAATATGGAATAGAAGAACAACGTTGCAAATCTATACATGTGTGTTATTCTGGGTCTGTGCCGTGCAGAAGTAACAAAACGGAAAAGAATATTGTGTACATATAAATATATAAACTGACCACATAAAATATACAACAACAAATATGTGCAACATGTCAGATCTGTGCACTACACGAGATGAAACAGTATTTACATAGGGTGAGTGGATGATCAAAGAGAAAGTGGAGACACACATATCAAACTTGTGTCTCACTAAAATGGCTCTTTTAGCGCAAGAGACACGTTTTATAGTGCAGCAGTCCTCTTAGACATAATGATTAGCTGAAATATCTCTTCCACTCTATCCTTCTTGCCCTCTATGTCTGTCTCACTTCTTCTCCCTCTTTTTTTCCCACTTCTCTCTCTCTCTCTCGCTCTCTCTGTCTCTCTCTCTCTCTCTCTCTGTCCGTGACGAGACAGTCACCTCAGTGTCAGTGGTGATGGCTAAGTGGGAGCTTGAGCACTTCCTTAATCAATCTGGGTAATAGAGAGGAGCCACACAACCTGTCACACACACACGCACACACTTAAAGACCTGTCAGCTCTCATTCTCAGTCATCCCCGATCCATTGAGGCATTGAGCTCTCTCTCATACACAATGGCAAAGGAAGTAAACAGATTTGACACGTTGCTGTTGATACACCTGCACAGCCAAAGAAGCACATCAAAGATAGATTAGCACAGTGGCGCATGAATTCGCAAGCACACACAGGAAATTATAACGTGCACGTAGCCTGGAAGATACTCTCAGACACACACACACACTTCACTGTCAGAGGGATATAAGCAGACAGCTGGGAATGTCACGCATGCACACTCGACAGGCGATCCAATAAAGGAGAGGACACAGCGAGGGCAAATACCTTGATAAGCTGTGGTATGTTTTGCGTAAACATGTTAAAACTGAGCATTTTGAACATGTTAGTCAAAGGAAAGCGACTGTTAATGCAGTAGTAAGGAAGGGGGAGGGGTTCAAGAAGCAGACAGTTGCTCATCAATATCATGGTAAGACACACAGCTGTGCGTGAAAGTGTGTATGTGTGTGTGTGTGTCCAGTGCATCAAATGAAGATGTTTCCTCAGACAAGGCCTATCAGCACATTCCAGCCCTGCTGTTGATATCCAGCCACATCTGCCCACTTTCCTCAATATATTTCCTAAATCCCATTCTCCTTCCTCTGTCTGTCTTTCTTTCTCTGTATTCGTGGCTACTTGCTGTGCCAACTCATATGTCTCCCAGAGTTTTTTTCCTTCTGTGTCTTTGTCTATATACAAACATCTTTCTCTCTCTTTATTCTTGCTCCATCCCTGTTCTCACCCTGCTTAGACCCAATCCAAATGGCCTCAAGATGTTGCTGAAATTTGCATTTACTTACATCTCAATTACGAACATGGCCAAGAAAACCTTGGAGGAAATGTTGCACGGCAAGAAGTGGCTGGTTGAGGATTGCGTTGTGTGACATCCTCCTAGGACTAACATAAAGAAAACAGATTTACATTCAAAGTAAGTAAAGCTTCCTAAAAGTAATACATTTTCCATATTCCATTGTCTTTAACTATTAAGATGCTATAAGGTGCTTTTGCTGGCTGCCTGGCAACACTGGTCTTCTGTATTTGGATTGGCATTGGCATCAGCTGCTAACAGTAGCCCTGTGTTGCCTTTTTAAATTAGTAGCAAGGTTTTGCCCTGGCATATTTTATGATTCAGTTGCATGTTTTGAAGGCTCCAAATGCAAAGTAAAGATTAGGCAGTTGTGTATGTGGTAGTCCAAAGCTTCTTTCAAATACAAATTGAAACAGGCATTGGGATTGATTGGAAAAAATAGCAAGCTAGCAGGAGAGAGAAAGCTTTGACAACCATGTTAACTACATTTCATCTTACACCCCTAGCCATAAAACTAGACAACACATATTCGTTGTCATTTGGATTACAATGTAAGGATAAAGAACTTGAACAAGGAAGTCTCAATTTCTGAGATGTCTACAGTAATTTTTGTTGCTGTGGTAGCCTTTTCTTTCAGTTTAGTCAATAGTTTCTTCTATTTTACATCAAAATCTAATTAAGTTTAATTCCTGGAAAAGAGAAGACCTTGACTGGTGACTTCATCGTGCACTGACGGTTGCACATAAAAATTCAAGTAAAACCATCAGATTTTGCACAATCCCGCTCCAGCATCTCACCCATCAAATAAAACTGCTTCTTTCTGGCCGAATTCCACTACCCCCCTCCCCCAGCATTACATTTCCAACAAGAAATACAAGAAAATAAGGTGTCAAGAAGTTCTCTTAATGCATTTTAATTATGGTTTTGAGAGCATGAGTGTATTTTGCATGTTGGCAAGATGAAATGCATCATCATTGTTCAGCTGCTCTGTGGTAATAAGTTTTTCCGTTGGTCCATTCCATGTTTGGCCTCAAGAAGAAGGTGAATACAAGTTAATTGTAGCAACGTCTTGACTCTGATTTGGCTGGCTCCCCTTCTCCTCATCAGCCTCCCAGTCCATGGTCTCCTGTATGCCAGTCGCCCCACTCCTTTTAAAGGGAAGAATCCTCCCCTGTAATCCGTCCCAGCTGTGGCAGATTGCATGGCCAATTAAAGAAAAACTGTTTGGCTCGCCCCAAACGAGACAACCACATGTTGCAGTGCGACCTCCCCTCCGCTCTGCCTTCATCCCCCCTGAGACCCCACCTCTGGGGGTTCAGGGGTCACAGCGCTTGTGGTTTCTTCCGCAATGGACCAGGGAAGGAAAACATAAGGACTGCAGACAAACAGGACAATTAGCCCGAGCTCTGACTGAGCGTCTCCTCCTGAACAGCCTTCCCTGAGGTCACAGAGGCTATGTCCCACGTCCACGCCTACAGTAGAGGGCAGTTGCCATTGGGGTGCTTTACTCTGATGTGCTACCTCTCCTCTTCATGTTGATCATTCTGTGTTGTGTTTTGTTGGTGAGGAGGGAGTGAAGGTTGAAACAACGGGGAAACCACAGAGCTAATGGCATGGATTGCTTTGGAATGAGTAAAAGACATTTCTGTCGCTGTTACTGGATCGTGTAGATCCAAAGGTTTTGGGTGTGAGGATGGATCAGAATGTGCATAGCTGGGGACAGGGTTGAGAAATGGAGGTCAGACAATAGCAAGCAAGGGCGTTCTGTGGGGCTGGTTAAATGAGGTTATATATGTATGATGATATCGCACAAGGAGAGGAAGGAATTTCACTGAACAAAAACAAGATAGAAAACAAATACAGGTCAACAGACGGGGGCTATTTCTTGTTATCCTTTTTGTGACTCTGAAATGCGTGTACCCACCCTATGTGCCCTCATCCATTTCTACCATGGTGTTTGTTTTCCCTCTTAAGCCCCGTTGGCAACACCCCCTCCCCCCCTCACGTCAGGGCCATGAAATTGAAGCAGTACACTTTCTTCCCATAACGCACAGCATAAACAGGAAATCTAATCACAGCACCACAGCAATGCAAACCCCGATCTTGTAAACACACATAAGCTTACATTTTATATACAGCGTGGGGCATATATGGGGATAAGGGAAAGTGCCCAGTATAGATTTGTCTCCCTAAGACACTAAAGCATTCCTGCTCACTGAGGTCTGCATAGCATCATGCCGGCTAGTAGAAACAGATGCGCTTGATGTAACTATATTCTATACAATACATGCATGGCTCTTAGTATGGAAAACTATGACCACTTGTGACCCTAATGACCTTGCAAATACAACGTAGGTACACAAGGTCTACAACACAAACACATGTGGTTAGGGTGGTCCTTTTGGTTAAACTAGGTTCATGAAACACAGTATGAAAATGCAGTTACTGCAACTATCATTACTCAGTTCAAGCTCACTTTGCTGATTTTGGAAGCATTCCGCTGAATCTTTGTCTGTTGGCATTAGGTAAGACTTAGCAGCATGCCAAAGGATTTAGCACTGGACACTGTATAAAGCAGTACATCAAATGCAGACAGAACAAGCAATGCTATCAAACATTTGAAAGCCAAAGGCATTTAAAATAGCGGCTGCTGCTAATGTTGTATATGGCACATCACTTGCTATAAACATGTGCTTGCTTGCACTTAAATATATATGACAACACAGCCTCCTTTTTTTTGTAAAGTAAGTAAGTAAAAATGTCTGTAACAAGATGTGAAGGAAGAGAAAGGGTACCAGTAGCGGAGTCACAGACGGACAGAACCACCCAAACGAAAACAGTCAGTGTTGCTTTCCCCATTACTGTTTCAGACTTTGATATGAACCAGAAAGGGAGCGTGGTGGCTAGTATATCAAACCCAGATCTCTCCTTCCCTTCCTCATTTTTGCAGTCATCTGTGTAATAGCAAGATCAATGTGAATGAAATCAACCGGCTGTCTCTCTTATAACTGTCCTCCTGTTAAATCTCAAACAAAAATGAGAGTTCATCTGACTCTCCCATGGAACTGTTTAAGCCTGATTCATTCAGCATGCCTTTAAATTGGAAAATGTCCTTCTTTCTATATCTGTGCACAAACGTCAGCACCCTCGCTGTTGCTCCTTTTTGCTGTTTTTTCTCTGCCCAGTTCTTTTTCCCCCCCTCTGAACCCGCTTTCAATTCCCTCTGCGCGTTGACAGACACTCTCATCTGGGCGACCTTGCTTTCTTCCTGTGTTTCCAGGTTTGGGGTGGGGGCGGTGGGTTGGTGAGGGGTGAAAGGTGAAAGGTCGGCCTTGTGCTCGGTGCTGTCTCAGCCTCTGTCAACACAACCTCTGCTCTGTAATACCATTTCCCCTGGATCATACTAAAAGGGAGTGGGGGTGATGCGGTGCAGTCAAGACAGTCAATTAGCTGCACTGTTGTGTGCTGACACACCACAGAGTGAGCACTTTACTCCATACCATACATACTGAATCTGTAGTGCATTATGAGGATTATCAGAGGGAATTTTAATGAACCGTTTTACGACTATTCATTTGCACATAATGCTTACTGATGCATTTTATCGGGACTCATAAAATATTACAAAGATCATATTATCATTATATGTACATTTTATGAACAATACATGAGTTTGACGGACCAGTAACCCTCCTCTACCCTATTCACCACCAGTTCTCATTACATTTAGGGCCCAGGGGTCCTACCACTAAGGCTCCTCAGAAGTTCACTCCACATCTCATCCATCCAGATCTTCAGCAGTGCTCTGCGCTACCCCTTCTTCACCAGTGCCTGTTTCTAGACTACACTGTGGGGGGTATTTCTGTATTGCTCATGGCATCCCTACCCACTTAAAATAATGACATCATGATGGGGTCTAATTGCCAAAGACTCCTTACATATTTCTTAAATATTCTATTGTGTACAGTGTCAAATTAATGTATTTACTTGTTAAGCCTCTTTTGATTTTATGTCTCTCCTGATTGAAATATCAGAACAGTGAAAGTCAAATTTTTGCACTGACACATATTAGAATACCAAGCTGAAAAAGATTATTGGTGTTTGTTGGTGTAATTGTGAGTGTGATACATCCTGGACCTTTGCTCACCCAAGCAAAAATATATGATATGATATGATAGATTGATGTAAAGTCTTCACAGAAAACATCACCATAAGGAACTTTGAGTTCCATTCTTTTGCCCTATTTAAATGCGTGACCCTGCTGCCCATTCCCCATAACATGGCTACAATGTGAAGCTATCAGAATCACCCAATAATATAAAAACAACCAGATGTGCTGGAGCCCAGTCTCCAAGCAATCTCATAATGTTTTCGAATTCTTCCCTCCACCTGAAGTTTGACCTTTTACCCCTAACGTCACCCCTAAGGTGATTTGCAGGAGGGATCTAAACTTCTGTTTAGCCTTCCGTACCTTTTCAATCAGACATCAAAAAGCACATGGGTAGGGTCCGGCCTTAACACGTCCCTACTGTGCACTCTGACCCCAGTGCTCAATTTAAGGCATTTTATCATCTGTTCAATACACTGTGATCAATGTCACTTAACTGTTTTCATAAAGCTGCCTTCCTCTAAAAGGTCAACAGTCATAGTGATCATGAGTATGTCGTTATTGACCCACCCCCCTCTGGAAATCCCCCATATTTCTCACTGACCCCGCCCATACAAATATCCCGCAAGGTGCTAGGAGCCGCCTGTCATTGTGATTGATTGTCCCTAAATACAGCAGGGCCCGATCAGTGGTTGGTTTCCGTGGTAACTCACAGCGGGCCATGTGTGTTTGTGTATGTGTCTGTGGTCTTTATTAAGATTGGTCGTTCTCACCCTACAGCCATTCTCCATATAGAATCCATGCAAACCCAAATATTGGTTCGTCATCTGATGCCAGTGTGCGCATGGGCGTGCGTTTGTGGGTGGGTGTGCACGAGTGTGTGTTTTTGTGTCTCAGAGTGTGAGAGCAAAAGACAAGGTCTCATAAGCAACAAAGGGGAATATGTTTTCCTTTCCATTGCCAGGAGAATGGAAAAATCTGAAGTATAATGACTCTATCCGTGAAATGGGAGTTAAACCATAATAACCATTAAGGGGCGACCACACACACACACGTGCGCACAGACACACATACATACACATGAATAAGACACTACACACTGCCAGCTGCTTTGTCCTGCCACAGATTTCCCCTGTGAAAACAGTTCTCTGGGACTGGTCACACGCTCAAACATTCATTCAGATGCAAAAACAAATGCAAAAACACATAAAAAAAAAAAGCTTTTCCAAGTACCTGTCAGTCACTCTGCGTAAGACCTTTGAAAAACATCTCAGAATGACATAAAGTCTCATCAAACAAGTACTTTTTTCATGCATGTAATTATGAATGCGTTCATACCCCCGTTTTTCTTTGCACTGGCAGTGCAGACAGCAGTGTTTGGAGAGTGCAGTGGAGATGAGCACTAATGACTGTTGAGCCATCAGCCTGACAGCCAGCAGTGGGACGCATGCAGCTCAGCAGCCCTCCCCTGACAGAAACACTACAGTATTACCAGGTCATTCGGTTTGTTTATTCCTGGACTCTTTCTGTTTATACCTGATGTCTGTTTTATTGCCCCTTCTATTTTCTGTTGCCATGTAAGCTGATGGTCCCCAGGGTGAATCCACATGGGTTTGATAGCTAGAGATGTCTCACTGTCTGTCTGTCTTTCTCTCTGTCTCTTTGGAGTCTCTTGTTTCATTGCAGCTGTCCACTTTTCACCTCTTATTCTCTCTGTACCCCAGCCTACTTTTCTCTCTGTCATTTTAACCTTCACTCTTTGTCTGTCCGTGCCTGTCAGTCTTTCCCCTCCTCTCTATTTTTCGCTTTCATCATGGCTCTGTTTTTCTGCCGAGGTGAGTGTTGATAGCTCCCATATTTTCTCCCAGCTCTTTTCTTTTCCTCTTCTCTCCTCTCGTCCTCCCTGCCCCACCTCTTCCTATCCCCTGCCCCCCCACCTGGTCCAAATCAGACAACACATCACAGCCAAAAAGGCGGTTTTCACAAGGACACAGCACATTGCCATAGTGTTTTTTTGAAACCACAGAGCTATCATCATGGTGCTGTCATTATCTAGGGCCATTTTCAGGTCAGCCAGGGATGACACACTTCAATCATAGATGACACTTCACTCATACCACACCACAGAATAGCTGAAAATACTTTTTGGGTGGCATGACAGTATATTCCATGAAATCACAGACATGTGTCAACCATCTGAACATTTTGTAGTACTGTAGCTATATGCAAACAAAAGAGCTGGACGTCTTTATGGAAGTATTGGATTTACAGGAGTTTTGCATCAAAACGTCATTACCTAGATTAGCCAAAAACAGACATCACCATCTGGTGATAAAATTTCCAACCCAAAATTCCAAAATTGATGATGTAACAATATATATTGCTCCTGTGATATAAAATTACACTGTGACATAAGATATTATCCATATTGCTCACTTCTGGTTGGGAACAGTCACACTGCTTTAAATAGCTTCCTAAACATAGAATTCATTAAAAGGAGTAGTTGACATTTTGGAAAAGTACATTTCTCTTTCATGCGGAGAGTTAGATACATGTCTGTTAAATATGAAGCTGCAGCCAGGAAAGGGTTAGCTTAGCTTAGCATACGCTCACTAGGAAGTGGCGTAGGGTCCCGTCTCCCCCTCCTGTCAACGCAGGTGTCAGTGTTAACAACTTTCATGAAAGGATGAAGCGGAACATAAATTCACACATCGAGAGTAAACAGCAGGAACAATATCAGGTAAACTTGTGTTCGCTCCAATTTTAATGTCAGCAAATAACAGTGATGTTAATTTGAGGTGCTAGCTTGCAGTGCATTTCCCTCTAGTCAGTCTTGCTAACCAAGCTGGGCATCCCATCTTTTGGTCTGTCTGTGTCTTGCTTGCCAGCCACTTCCAGTACTGTGGTCTGTGACTTTGTGCATGACAAAAGTGACAATGAAATATAACTATTTATTATATTTAATCCTGTCCTGACTACATATGGGGGTGATGGGACTCCTTATAGGCGCATATAATTTTAAAAAAAGATTATCTAGTGTCTCAGTCAAGGTTTAGTTACGCTGGACTAATCCAAGATGGAAAGTAATGGATTGACACTGATTACTGGTTAAATATTGAATTTAAAAGGTTGATTAGCTGGGCACACTGTAATTAATTAAATAAGCATAATTTAATACATTACTCAGTAAATACTAACCATCAAGCATTCAGCCAAGCCAGAGTATAAATAGCATTTTACATTTCAAAATGCATAAAAGGAAATCTGAATCAGTTTGAATGGACCTGATGCAGCTGATCAATTTAATAATAATATTGTTATCTGTAATTGCCACGCCCCAAATACTCAGATGGCCAATCACAGGACAGTATAGGACTCCCTCTGATTGAGGTCCGACACTTTCATGGCTGCGCTCCACTGACTCCAATACAAAAGGAGTTGTTTTCTAGCTTTCTTTTGCCATATTTTTCCAAGATATGGTCAAACGCTGTTCCTGGGGCACTTGTAATAGTTACAGTCGCTACCCAGAGAGGTTGAAAGGAGAAGTACGATTTATTCAAAACCCCCAAAAAATCCAGAATAATTTAACATTAGGCTGTGGATTGTTCCTAATGTAATGTTAGTTCTATCATTATTTTTTTCACGTCAGTTTGACAGCTTTAATACAACATCTAAATGCACAATGCAACTGCAAAACTGTCTGCTTCTTTCTGAGATCGATTTTTCCAAAAATTAGACAATATTACTTCAGGGACTGCAGTAACAGTGGCAGCACCAAGTTAAAAGTCTGACAGTTTGTTGGACTTAGAAACAGTAACTAAAGGGGGCGTGGCTTTAACAAAGGGTCAATTGACAGATGCTAGGGTTAAGTTTGACAGTAGTAGAGTTGCTGGATGGAGCAAACTGTTTTAAAGGAGGGAGGATTGTAGGAGGGCCCCTTAGCAGAATTCTGCTTAGGGCCCTATGGAGGACAGGACCAGCTCTGGTGGCTAATCTTAGTAATGTTACATAAACCTTACAATCATTTACTTATTTTAATATTTTTACTCTAATAATTGAAATGGTTGTCCCCTTTGTTAAATACATGCATGGTGTGAAAATCAGTAATATCTAGTATTTTTTATTCACAAGAATTGTATGTAAAATGTAATACGTAAAGATTTGATGATACTGGCAGATACACACAACAACATAATTAGTTCTGGCACTTTAGGCACCAGAATCACAGTTAATGTGCTGGTTGCACAGCAACGTCAAGGTGACAACATAACTCCAGGACGTCACTGCCCCCTGCTAACGGCCAGTCTCGCACATACGCCCCTGAAAGCCCACAAATGTCCTTTTTGCAGTTTGCAGAGAATGCAGGGAGCATGCCAGGAGGGCCCACAAAGATACAAGAATGAATAATCGTGGATGCGGGGAGGGGCCCATAGAGGATGCTTATGTACAGGTTCCAGATTTTTGTGCAATTCCCCTGCTTATATTTACAGGACAGACACCAGAGTGAAATCTATCTTCTCATCTAACTCTCCACAAGAAACTGTTTTTCCCAAAATGTCAAATTATTACATTTAATTTAGTCTTACTAAGATTGTCTTTTGTTTATTAAGTACTTTCTGTTGTATTTATATGATTGAGTTATTGTGAGAACTTAATTTTGTATTATTCCTCGTGATGGGCTCTGATAAAGAAACATCCAACCAGGCGTAAACAGACATAGACAAATATTGACAATGACAATGTTCCAAGCCAAAAACAGCCTCATGCAAACAATAAGTTGGCACGTGCTATATTAGAAATGATTTTCTGAGCTAAACTGACTAAATATTTTAATGTTTAGTCCCTGTTAAATTGTATAACATGCGTTTTGTTTATTGCTTTATACAGAATTCACTGCCATGTTTAGTATCAAGCATTCCATGTAAACACCAGCAGTATCCAAGAATACCAAATACATTTGAAGCTTAATCAGTAAAGGAGTCTTGTTATTTATGCAGCAGCATCGTCTTCCTTCTCCTCGTGCTCTAAACATGACTGTGAACATCCAGCAGTGTCATCAATGTAGAGTTGCGATGTACTCGGCCGTGATCATCATCATTCTTGGGCGAACCGTTATTCCTGCCTGCGTTTCTGCGGTCTTGTTTTCTGGGATCCCACGAGTTCTGTCAATAGGGCGTCCGAGCTGGAGAGAACATAAATTCCCTGTGTGCCCATGTCTGTCTCCTGCAGCCAGAGCTTGAGTTACACTCCTCTCTCCAACATACAGCCAGGAAAAACAAATGACATCCCTTTTAAAGTGTGGAATCCAGGACAAAATTTCTTTTCCCCCCATCCTCTCCCAGTTTGGCTCATGATAGATCCATCAACGTCGGCCTCGTTGTTTGAGCCAATTGTTCTGCCTGGCCATGATTTGATGGTTTCCATATGAGTGGGTATCCTCTTATATTATAATGGGAACTGCAATCAGGATCAGTGTGAGAACAGTGGCTGACATCCTGCCATAAAGTGCACTGGAGCAGATGCTGGCATGAAACACACACCCTGAAAAAATGGTGAATACATGCATGCATGTACAGTTTTAGACATCACTGAGTCCAGACAATAGTTTCACACAGACATCAGGTGCACCCCCCCCCTGTGCTGCTGTTGCTGTTGTCATTCTTCATCTCATATCATTGGTGCGCCGTCAGCGGTGTTTTCAGCCTTCAGGACACGGATAGTTCAGGAGACAGCCCTTTTACGGTGAGGTAAAATGGCCTTGTCGTTCCCAATCCCAGCTCAAATCCATCAGCTCCTTCACTCCCATCACCACAAGAAAGGAATGATGGCGATCAACTTGGCAGGCACCTGGAATACTTTGGAAAACGTCACAGGGACCAACACTTCCAGAAATAGGCTCCTTAAAAGTGGAATTTTGAGTAAAGAGAGTAGAGAACTATTGAAAGCATAAAGAAAAATAATACACTGTGGGGAAAGCTTGAATCCTGGAGGGTTATTAAATTGAGGCAGTTGTGAAATTACTAAATGCTATAACCAAAGAAATTGTAACAGGAAAGGTCAACTGTGTATTACAAAGTAAAATCTATTCTGGATACTGTTTAGCAGTACAGTCATGTTAAAAAGCAGGAGACTGTTTATGTTTTAATTTATACAAGCAAAGTAAACAACAAGTGGTGAAAAGTGCACCAGAGTTGTCATCGGTAGTTGCAAATGTTTGTCCAGTGCATACTGGTCAATGTAAGAAATGGGGGGTGAAAAATCCAAAGTTCTGTGTGAATGCATGCTAAAGTTCAGCCAGAGGCTTTAACAGCTTGAGTCAAATGAAGCTGCAGTAATGTTTAGTATGTGTATGGATGGATTAATACAAAAAGGCATTTTGTACTAAAAAGACTGTAACTGTAGATTGATTATAAATATCCTATCTTACCCATTAACTTCCCCATTAACTACAAGTAATACTTAACTCATAGTTAAGTATTAAATATTTGGATTATTAAAATATTTTACTGTATTGGGAAGTACTTCAAAGAGTTTAAATTAAAAAACAAGATACTGCAAACATTGCCAAAACTTTTTGTTAAAATTAGTTAGTCAGTTACTACATAGAAATTTGCCAGGGCTCATGGTGGCATGGCGGTTTAAGAAGCTGACTACGAACTGCACCAGGGTCCAGTGTGACCACATAGAAGTGTTATTTTCTTAGAACAAGTTTTTGCAGTGGACTTCTATATAAAACACCATAATAAGTTTTGTGAAGAAAAATGCTACACCAGGTTACTCATCAAAAACAGATAAATTTAGTCACCATCACATTTTCAGTTAAAAAGGTTCAGTCCACCCCTCCCCATCTCTATCTGAATTTATATTACTTTTATCTAAACACACACTGTCATTCTTTTGGGTAGAGCTTTCGTGAGCAGCGTGATGTTAATGTAAAATCAAATCTAAGGTCAAAGAAAGCCATTTCTATTATATTTGTGGTATCAGATAAGGTAAATCAGTTTATCACACTAGTGCAGCGTATGTCTTTGTTAACATTGTGTATAGAAACAAATCAGTCTGAGATCTGTCTGGTCAGACTGACCTGAGGCTCTAATACAGGGATCTGCCATGTCTTTCTTATCAACCCATAAATCTGGGCCATAATCACAACCTAATTCACACACTCATAAATCTTCTCCCCCAGGCTCTGATGTCAGCCCTATCCACCCTAACAGACTCTCACATACACACACGTAATGTTCATCATAAACTACTGAGGGAGGATATTTTTAACAATTCATTTCAGTGCCTTTCAAGTGCCAAAGTTTGGGGCCTTTGAAGTTTGAGTGGAAGTGCAAGAGAGGGCTAGTTTAATTTCACTTAACTCAAAGGCTGCCATGGTCCACGAGGACTTTCAAAAGCATTCAGACAGCTATAAAATTAAGCCCTGCTAAAAACAAAACATAATGAAAAAGGGGGTTTCATAAAAAAAAATAGATCATATTCAAGAGCTTTCTACATGTGAAGTTAAAAGAGAATGTACATATACATATATATATACATATATACATCTGTTTACCGTGCTGTGAGGATACAGAATAACGCGGTTTGTGAAATCAGGACCAGATCCATTGCAAAGAGCAATTTTGGACAAGCTGACAGTAGATTTCAACTTTGGGGATATAACATTCTGGCATGTCTTGCACTTAAATTGCTATGAAACAATATCCAGTCACCCTTTCCCTTTCTACTCTGTCTTTGAGAAATGAAGGGTCAAGAGAGCAAGATATGATATATAGGAAGGCCTGTGTACAGGGGTGAATGCAGAAACAAAGAGAAATTACAGTAGGAATGCAGAGGCAGTGAAATGGAGGCACTAAAGGGGATCAGATCAAATACTTTGTCTCAAAACTAGATCCATTTTCAGAACATTCAGAAAGATCTTCCTTAATTGTATCAAAATCCTAACTGACCAAACGTATCACTTTGATAGCAGTCTTTGTTAGATTAGACTGTAACAGCTCATAATTTAAAATATTCAGGAAATTCAAATAACCATTTGCTAAAATCACCAAACAGAAAATGTCCAATCTTGTATGGCCACTGTATGGCAGGGATGTTTGTTGTAGCTTTTCCAAAACCCAAAACATATGAACAAAACAGGGTTATGTTAGAGCAAAGGAACAGTCTAAACTTGCATATTTCCTTATCATACTTCCATACTAGGACTAACTGGTCTGCACTGCATTTCAGGAATATGCTGTTTCTTTATGTCTTCTAAAAGGATCACTTACTGGTGAGGATGCTGACTTTTGTCCTGGGACCTGTTAGCTTCAGCTTCATTTTAGCATCCTGTCAGGTAGCCTTAAAAAGTCAGCCAGAGACAGCAGACTCATGAAGCTAAGCAGTTTAGGTAGCTAGCTTTAGTTGTTGTTTAGTTTCAGCCACCAAAATTGACATTCGGGATAGAAATTAAAAGCTGATTTTTTTCTACTTCTGTCTAAAAACAAAGATCCATTTTTAAAGGAAGACAAAGTTTGAGATCTGGGAGGGAGATCGAGTGGTAATTCTGCCACTCTTATTATTGTAAACTGCACGTGCCATGCCAGAATGGAAAGCTTGGCAGGCAGAGCAACCGAACACTTATCTATGTTTGCTGAACAGTCAATTCAGCCACATATTTCAAACATCAAGTAGCAAGAAAAATGGATTAGAAAACATATAAAGCAGCATTGTAGATGACACAAAGTAATTACAAACATCACTGAAAATGTGCGGTATGTAAAACATCCATCATGGCTATATCATTACAATGCTACCAAATGCAGGAGAGGAATGAGCATCATCTGTGAGCAAAGCAGAAGAGAAGAAAATAAGAGAATGAACCCTAAGAAGAGAGAGGTCCTCCTCCTCTTCCTCTTCCTCCTCCTCCTCCTCCCCCCAACGGTCTCCGCCACATTAATTGAGTTTGGATGGATTGGAGATCGATGGCAGGGAGGCCCCTCGATAGCTCAGCGGCATAAGGGATTAAAATTTGAAATCAATTAGTTTTGTGTCTGCAAACCCCTTACCTCCGCTGGAAGGGAAAATCAATTAAGGAAATTAAAAGTTGAAGCAGCGACAAGAAAGTCATTTTCAACAAGCTTCTCTGCTTTCATCTCAGCTGAAGCTCAGGTGCCGAGTGGCACTGAGGATCAGATGGTGCCTTTATCTCGGCACCATGGGGAAAATCAGGGGAGGTAACTGACCTCTGAACTTTTGGCCTCTGAAGTGAGGGACTCCTAGGCACACCTGACTCACCATGCTGCTTGGAACACACACAAAGGCACACACACTGAGATAAAATGAAGCCGCCTTTACAGTTCAGAACTCTGTACAAAGAAAGCTAAAAATCCATAGCATCAAGACTGTTTATTTAATGTACAGCAAGCAAAGCCCTGCAGTCCTCAACCTTTGCCATATAAAAAAATAACTCTATTTCATTGTGAATCTCACAGAAGACTGGAGCTCTTATATATCAAACAGACTTAAACCTCTGGAGGCTTTTGAGTCCTGGAAGTCCTCTCTCATGGTATAGAAATAAATATGCTTTCTGTCTCACACACAGCCTTCACATGAGTGTGTTAGTTGTCAAAAATCACCATTCCAGCTCCTCAATAGCTCCCAATCGGCGAGAGAGGCAGACGTATAGCGATGAAAGTGCAGGTAGATGCTGGGAAAGAGATAGAGAGATTAGAGGTAAGGAGACAGAGAGCCTCTTTGAAGATGACAGTCTGTTCTGCCTGGTAACAGACCACACAGTGCAGTCAGTGCAATCACCGACCCCCTCTGCGGGAAATCAACACCAGGGATCAGAGGTCAGTCGGTGACAAAACAGTAACAAGAGCAGAGGCAAAAGGTCAAGGTGAAATACACAACTAAAGGATGACTGAAGTTGGTGCATGGTTGAGCACATGTAAACACACATCTACAATGTGCACAGACACCAGCATGAACATGCACAGAAATGCATCTATTATCTTTTCTTTTTCTTATTAAAACTTTTTCTGATAATTCTACCAGGGAAAACCTAAATTTGTTTGTGTCTATGTGTGAGACTGTATGTGTCTGTATGCGTGTGTGTGTGTGTGTGTGTGTGTGTGCGCATAAGCCTGTTAAAGAATGTAGACTGTGCCACACCGACCCCAGCAACAGGCAGGCAAGAACCCCAGTAGCCAATAGGGGTGGGAGAAAAAAAAAAAAGACACAGAAAATACAAATATGACTCCCAGATGCACCACGATGCAAACGCAGAAGACCCCGACCCAACCAACAGACGGAGTGTGGCCCAAGAGTTAGACAAAAAAAAACTACTTGGTTAAGCATCAAGTCATGGTTAAAAGATTCTGGTAGAAGACTAGACGAGAATCATGGTCTCTTGTGTCATACGGAGTAATCCTCCGTTACTTTCTTGGCTCAGCTTGTTTGTTGTTCAACCAGGATTTTAATAAAGAGTTCATATCAGTTTGGTCTCTCTTCACTGGTCCAGAATGAGTTAGCTTAATGCAGAGCTAGGGTGTGGGAAGGCAGCTAGCCTCATCTTGTTATGGTTGTGACATGTTGATATGTTGTGTAAGCTTAGCTTGCTAAGTAATGTAGCCAATTAATTGAGCTGTTAAGTACTTAAGTAATAGTATGACTATTTCAATAAGTAATATTTAGCGTATAATTTATTTAATTATTTAGAAGTAACTTCCCCAGAACTGGTCTCCACACAGATAGTGACAAACAAAAGCCCAAATGTAATGTCTACGATCATGCTGTGGTACACAGAGGTAATCATGAAACACAGAGAGCTTTGGTCCATATAACGCATAGTTTAAAGTGTGAAAGAGGCAGCTTGAATATAAATTATGTAATATAAAACACTTAACACTCAAGGTGATTCCACTTTTCTCATTGTTAACTTTTACAAGATTGGTGGATAGTAGTCCTCAAAGTCGACTAATGCAACTTTAAACTTTTTCATTTCTATGTACATTTTATGTATTATATCATGCTCTGATTATAATTACCCTGCATTCACAATGTGCTTTTAATGCCTTATGAGCACCACTCTTCTAAACTTATAGAAGAACACACACACATACACACACACATTCATCACACAGACACACTCAGTGGATAAAGGAGCTCTTATGTCAGTGAGAGAGAAAGAGGAAAGAAAAAGCTCCTCCACTCTGTCTCCCTACAAAAGAAGCAAACATGCTTTGATATCTGTGAAGAGAAGTTCCCTCTGAGACCAGTTGGAAGTAATCTATTCTTTACATATAAAGACACAGAGCCATTTCCCTGCCTCGCACTTGTCCTACAGTGGAAGGCCTTTCCCAAAAGGGACGCTGGCGAACAGAGAGTGTGATGGAATGAAAAGAGGGGCACGGGGTAAGGACGTGAAAGGATATGAGGGGAGAAAAGGGGCTGGGAAAGAGGAGACAGGATGAGAGGGGTAGAGGAAGAAGGGGGGGGGGCAGAGAGCGGTGAAGAAAAATCATCTTATCCCAAAGTATCTGCACCTGAGAGCAATTTGTCCCCAATTTTGGGAGCTTAATCACACCATTGAAGTGTGTGCACACAAATACTGACACACATTCACGCACAGCAGCAGCATTTGCAGGGTCTGGAGGGAGTTAGACACGCGGATGATGTCTTCTGGGAAAGCTGCAGGGGTCTTTGAAGAGATACCCAGCTCTCCACCGCTCTGCACGCAAGATGGTGGGGGCCCTCTCATTTCTAGTATAGCAAAGTGTGTGTGTCTGTGTGTGTGTGACCCAGGCTCCTCCATCTTCTGACATAGAGTGTTTTCTTCTTAATACTCCACAGGCTCTCTTTCATGGTCTGGGCACTAAGCCCCCCCCCCCAATCTTTTTTTCTGTTAAAGTAGCTTGGGTGGAGTTCCTCTTGCGGTCAAGGGTGGTATGAAAGGAAAGAAAGATAGAAAGACAGAAAAAGAAAGAAAGAAAATTGTACTTGCCTAACTTTTCTCTGTCTTTCTTATCTGTGTGTCGGAAACAAGGCATTAGCCTCTGGAGCGTGGCCAAGGCTGGTTCTTTATGATTGGGTTATAATAAAACTGCCCCAGATCAGATGAGATGAGATGATGGAATGCACATTTGAGATGGAGCAAGAGGAGGAGGAGTAGGCACTGTATGGGTGAAGAGAAGGAGGCGGAGGGAGTTTTGCGGTGAGGAGAGTTTGCTTAAAGCGCTGAGCTGTTATTGCAACGGGCGGCTTAGGAATGCAACCGCTCACTACTCTGACCAAAGAGCAAGGGAGAGTGAAAGGAAAAGAAAAAGAGGGAGAGAGAGATTGGTAAACCAGAGTGCGACCAGGCTAACCACATTATGTCATCAAGGCTTTATGATCTGCTAATAACCAAATCGTATTGAAGAAAAACACTCTGGTTTCAATTAGAGTCCACAAATACTGTTTGCCTTTTAGATATAGGGTCCATATCTGGGAATGCTAACGCAGGCTAATTGTCAAAGCATGTGGACATAAAAAGTAAGAGACAGGCTAGCTAAAGAAAGAAAGGATGTCAAACATCAGCACATGTCCTTATTCAAACATACCTGGTATCTAAAATACTGTATTGCTTACATTTCATATAATGCTCCTTAAAGATATTGTATATATTACCAGTTTTGTGTATGAGATTAAAACATGTGCAGGGGGATGTAATCCTATCCTCTTAAACTGGCAACTTTAGGAAAACATGTCAAGGCAAAATGCAGAACCCTGGCAAACAGATGAGAACAAGCCTAGAAAATAATTGTTTCATTATACATGTTGGAAAAATGTCACACGAACAAGCTGTGACCTTAGCAGCAGCAGCAGCAGCAGTAGTAGTAGTAGTAGTGTTTGTTTGTTTTTGGCATAGCAAACAAGGGCTGGGTATCTATATTAATTCTTATATTGATACTTTACTTTTGGAAGGTATGTTTTGACTTTGTTTTTCATTTAACAAAATGTATCAAACTGCTCAGTGCTTAGTGTTTGCCCATATAAAGTCTAAAATATGCTTCCTGATTTAAATCAGTCTTTAAGATACTCAGTGCTACAGACACATTTTAATTGGCACTCAATATGTATTAAGGTTATATACCCCGCCCTAATGAACATTTCCCCACCACAAATGTGATCCGTACAGTAAGGGGATAGCTTTGAAAAAGAATTCAGAGATATAATTTTAGGACTGCAACTAAGTTATTTATTTAACAATTGTTTTTTGTTGTTTGTTTAATCGACTAATCCCTTTGTCCATACCGTGTCCAAACATAAAATTAAAATGTCAGAAAATACTTTCTAAAACCCTGGCTATGGCATGAACTAATTTAATTATATTTCTATGATTTGAAATAGGACAAGGCTCAGTCTTAAAAGTCATTCTTGGTTCTATAAGGTTTTACCCACAAAGCAAATCAGAGGTTTTTCAGAAACTTGAAAATTGATTGCCAACTAAGTTAAGTCATTTGAATCATCTTGAAATATGTGTGCAGCTCATTATTACCCTATATTTACTGCATAGTTAGTTTGCCAAGGTTAATAACACAGCTTATGCTAATTATTTTCAAGCAAGAATCATTGTTATTGTTAGTAACTGAGGTTACTGTGACTTATTCAGAGATGACAGCAATAAAGACTGAGATCTGAGATCAACTTAATTTTCATGGTGGCTGGTTCTAGTGATGTGATGCTAACTCTACTGAGCTTCAACTGGGTTTGTGTGTGTTTGTAATTTGACAAATGCAGCAGACACATATGAAGATGATGATGATGATGATGATGATGATGATAGTGACTTCATTCAGGGCTTATTTTAGAAAGCATCTTTCTGCCGTGCTTCAGCGAATATAACTTAAAATAGTATTAGATGGTTCTATTAGCAGATACGATATTGATCATATATATTTAGCAAACTGTTATGCTTTAATTCACCAATTAAAGAGAACTATACTATAATAACATTTCAAAACCACTCAGATCTTCATAATTAGAACCTTATTAGAGGCACAAATCATTATAAATTATAGGTTCAATAACTTTATAATATCATAGATTGTGTATGTAACGGATACCACCTCAGAAACCAGAGAGGTCACACAGTGGTAACTGCATCAGCTTAAATCTAATTAATGTTTTATGTTGTTTGGTTGCTTGTAGGAGCCTGAAGAGCAAAGATACTGTGGTAAAATTTCCCACCAGACATGCCAATGCTGATCATTTGATTAGGTACTTTTAATTAGTGGCTAACACAACCAGAAAACATCCTGAGACAAATCACTTGGAGCAGCTCGAAACCAAGGGCGGAAGGGAGGGAACTGGGCGGCACTTACCCATCCATCACCCTGTCTCAGAAGGTCTCTAATTAGCCGGGGCCAATCAACAGAGGCAATCCATCAGCTATCACGTCAGCCTCGACCAATCGCAAAGCACCATCAGTCAGCATCTGAGGCCGCCAGAGCCAATGGCACAGCTGGATGACGGAGGGAAGCGAGGGCTGGCTGCCAGGGATGCAGAGGTTTTAGAGGACGAGGGGTGGAATGGGCCGTGACAGCTTTATTCATCCAACGCTTAAACGGCCTCAGAGGAGAGGCAGAGAAATGACAACGTGGAGAGGATGATTACGAGAGTTATCGATCCTCTTTCCTTCCCTGAAAAGAAAAGAAAACACTCCTCCTCCTTCTACTTCTCAACACTCCCTGAGGACTGCTCCGATAGACGTTGGAAGGCAGGTGGAAAAATGAGGGAGGGATTGAGGGAGGAGGCTCTGTCCCCCTCATTCATTCTTTTCCCTTGCTCATGCTGGTTCTTGTTTTTTTGCTGGCAGTGCATCTGCTTTACAGAAATACAGATAATGCTTACCCAAGGCCCTTCTCTGGCTTTTAGCCATCAGAACAACTGAAGCAAGGAGACATGGCTAAAATAAAAAAACAATCAGCGGGGGTGGAAAAATGGGCACTGATTCCAAAACACAGTAAGAAAAAAGCAACACAAAGCACGTGACATGGTGGAATTTAATGAAGCCAAAAACCATTTGGATTATTTTTTGTTCATGCTCATATTGCTTTTTAAGTGTTTCTTTCCGTTCATTAAAAAGCCAAACAGGCATAGACAAGAACAAAGTGGTAAGGAGGGAATGACAGTTCCAGACACGCAAAGTCACTTACTGCCCACAGCTCAAACACACACTGGTTTCAGGGTGTATGGCTGCACAGTTTTAGTGTATATAATACACTATATATATAAAACTGTGGTTACATTAGCACTTAACAGCCCACTTCATTGCAAGTTGTATAGCACCTTGTTTTTCAGAAATGTTTTTGTTCACATTACACTCATACACTCTTGTACACATACTCACTATTTAATCATTTTAAAGTTTAAAGGTACCCTGTGGAGTTTTTGGCCACTAGTAGCGCTAAGGAGCAATGTTCTTATGAGTGAGTCCCCATTTTATTTTAAACAAGCATGCACATGACATAACATATGTGCACGTGGGAGCACACGTGTGACGTGATACACATTCCTGCTACTGGTTGAAGCGATGGGTAGATTCGGTGAATTTGGAGCATCTAAGGAAACCAAAAAAAGCAAGTGTGAACATGGCTTCTAAGATTCTAGACAAGTGAGGGATGCTATATCTGGCACAGGATGGTGTGAATGTAGATGGACATCTACACGTGAGGGGAAGTCAGCTGGGGTCTTGAGCTGGCTCTTGACGCTGGAGACCTCGGAGAAGAAATGTAATCTGAGGATGGTTAGAGGCTGGACGGGGGATGCTGGTAAGGAGTTTAGAAAAGAAACTGATGCCGCTAAGATTGACCTTGATGGTGTGTGTTTTGATGGCCATTATGGAATGGGCATAGCTGATGAAACAGGATGTGGTGATTAGATCAAACAATGGGAAGTTAATGTTGTGCTGGTCATGAAAATGGCTGAAGCTCCTCCAAGCTGACCAGTAGGATGAGAGGGTCGAGGGTGCTATGCTGTTGATTATGGAATTCTGGTCGATGATCAGGGATATTAGGCCAGTCAGCAATGACTTTGGAATGGCCGGGCTGACACAAGCAAGCTCTGGGGGCCACTCTACTGCAAACCACCTTCCATTAAAGAAACCCCCAAAACTGAAGGAGCGGCATCAGTGTATAGGCAGATGTCATGTGGATGGGTCAGTTGTTCTTCATAGAATAAAGTGATGCCGTTCCAGTTAGCGAGAAGATGGAGCCAGAGGCGGAGTTCGGTGCGGCTTGAATTGTCCATGCTAATAGCACTCAAGAGTGATGGTACAGACAAAGCGACTGACAGAATGTGGGAGATAAAGGCTCTCCCTTGGGGGATGATGCGAAAAACAAAGTTGAGGTGGCCTAGGAGGGAGAGGAGTTGCTGTCTGGTGCAGGATGGGGCAAGAAGAAAGTTAGACATCAGAAGGCTGCTGCAGTTGAGCTTTTCAATTGGAAGAGATGCCTGGAACAGGTTTGTGTCTAGGGTGATCCCCAGGAACTCAAGGGATGTGGAGGGAACCTCTGTTATCTCTACTGCTAGTGGTTGGAGAATACTGATGTCAGTGTGACCAGACCAGAAGCGGGTGGTGATGAGGGAGGGGAAATTATGAGGAAGTTGTCCAAGAGATGGACGAGAAATGGAACCTTGTGGTTATTTAGCAGGATCCAGCAAAGGGCTTCTGACAGGGTGTCAAAGAGTTTGGGGCTGCTTTTGCAGCAAAAGGTGAGCCAGCAGATGCCAAAGAAACGTCAGATGTCAGGATGGAAGGGGAGGACTTTGAAAGCGCTGGTGATGTCTACTTTCAAGAGCCATGATCCTTTGCCAGCGAGTTTAATTAGGCTGATGGTGTTGTTGATGGTAGCGTTGTTAAGGGAAGAGTATTTCCTAGTTGCAAAGCCGACAGGGCTGATGCGAAAGTGGTGAAATGGCGAATGAGTGAAAGGCCGATCATGAAGCCTTCTTCAGCCTCCTTAGAAATCAGGCGATTGACGGACTGGCTCATTGATGGCAGAGAGAAGATTTTTACATGAGAAAGGGATGGATGGTATTATCAAAATTCCGGGGTGAAAGCCTTCTGTAAGTCCCTCTAAGAGGAATTGCACGAACATGGTATCAGGATGGTCCTAGAGCTGCTGCTAAGGCTGGGATGTTAATAGGTGTTGCCAAGTACTTACTGTACCTAGTTTTTGAGAGGTGGGTTTGTTGGGGCACATGAGACGGGCGTGGGCTTCACCTCAGGGTACATTGGTTTGTGCTGAGTGGTGCTGGCTGCTGGTACGTTGGCTGGAAATCCTGGTAGGAGGTGGAAGGCCTTGGATTTTCGGTGATGGTGGGTCCAACTGTAGCTGAATGTGGGAGCTGATGCCGCTGAAGCTCTGGTGTTTTTTGTTCTGGCAGTTGGATCCAGTCTTTGTAGTTGATTCTGGTCTTCCTGTGGTCTTTGAACTGGATGGTATGGGGGAGTTGGAGTATTACGTCGGCGGTGACGGCCTGTCCTTGACATTCTTCTCCTTCTTTTTGCTGTTGAGTGAGGTGGGCTAAATGACTCAGATGAATCGTCGGGTGAATGGTAATAGCCTTGAATGTGGATGAGAGGAGAACCGGGTGGAATTTGGACCATGGAAGACTCACTCGCTTCCTTGTTGAGTGGCTGGTCGCAGGGAGTGGGGTCTCGGGCACGGAATTTTTCAGCCTCGGATGCTGGATCTACATGGCCATGGTCGTTGCCCAAATAGATCTTCGTCGGAAAGGGAAAGCGAGATGGAATCCATTCTCTAATGGGGTGAGTACTGTTGGTAGGCTTAAGTTAGAAGCCGGTGTGCTCAGTGTGGTGTTTCTCGGTTTTAATCTTCATGCATAATGACAGTGAAGAAGAGGAGGTGGGTTAGCAGGGTATTTATGAAGGTGTCAGGAGTGATGTGAATGACGTGAGGTCCTGCTCTTGAAACTCAGCTAATTAGCTCCACTTATGTACATGTTTTTTACTCTGTCCTACCTTAAATGCCATAGCTGTGCGCACACACAGTTTGTGCAGTGGATTATTCCAACTTTTTAAGTGCACTCACTTTCATTTCTGGAATTTTAGTTTATTATACAGTATATTATTTAATTATATAAATGGCTAAAATGTTGCCTTGTGTACAACCTGTCTAATCACCAATCTTTGTTGGACTCCATAGTAGTGATATTGCCTTGTTCCCTGGTCTCAGCAACTTTGTTGAGCAAAGCAATCCTAACTGATCGAAATAATGGCCAAAACAATGAAAAGTTGTAATAAAGCAGAATTATCCTTTAACTTATTTGAAAACAGAGACACTGCTTTGAGACTGTGCATCTGCTGTATGCATAGAACAAACTTAAACTAAGTAACATATTCACGCTCTTTTCCTGGCACCCATTTATTTAATATGTACAGTTAAACATCCTCATAGTCATAGCATGTCCAAACACACAGGGTTGCTTCCTTGTATCCTATTTTCAGCCACTCTCTTCTCCCTCACTTTCTCCCTGCTACACCCACACACGCACTCCAGACGTTGCGCTGTGGGTGAACCTGGGCGGTGTTTCCTGATGTCATTAAGTGTGGGTTCTCCAGGGCCACATTGCCACATTTCACTCTACTACAGCTGCTGCCCAGGCCAAGTCCAGTAATCACTACTTACCAGCCACTCGGAGCCACAAGCACGCCAGCAGAAAAAGGCTCCAGGACCTGCACATGGGGCCAACTCGCTCGGCCCATGTCAATCAAGTCCACTCAGAAACGAGCCTGATACTAACAGAGTCTCCTCTGAGCCCAAATACATTACACGAATTGCGAATGTTAGCTCGTTACGTGAATTGGCAGCATCGATGAACAGATGTCTTTTTGCCAGCATTGAGTTCTTGTGAATTTGCAAGCCAAATGTTGAGCCGACATTTTGAAAAGAAATTGTCTCTTCGGTAAAATGGTGGACAGCTAAAACCACACAGCCCAATAACAGCCGGCTGGCTTTCCTCGTGGGCATGCTGCTTCATTCAATTTTTCCCCTGCCACTGTTATTGTAGCTGACCCCTCACCTGGTCCGTTCAGACACTGTTGGTCTGAAGCATATTCTCTGTCAGCCTTTGGTTAAATGTCTGAGCCAGCAGGATGTGACCACACAGACAGGAGGCATATATAAAACTTAATAAGAGTTCAGTGGGGGAAAAATGAAAAAGCAAAAGAAGAAAGACCAAGCAAATGGAAATGGAAACAGTCCTAATACTCAACAAGAAGTGTTTGTTTTGATTTTGCTAATTGCAGTTCAACCTACAGGAAATGTATGAGCTTGATGCAGCGGTAAAGCAAAAGTGTTGTCCATAATTAGTGTTCTTGTGGTTATCAGCATCTGGCTGGAACAATGGAGGACATGTGTAATTATACTGTATGTGCACATATTTGAGAGGATGTGGGTATGTGTGCCAGACACACACAAACTTGTGTGTGTGTGTCGCTCTGAAACTGGGACTAAAATGTCATTGCTGTCATGGGAGAGCTGTAATCCCAAATTTTGCCAATAAACAGCTGCAGATTAATTTTGACGTTAAGGAGTCGTTCAATATTTTGAGAAAGTTTACAGGTGCTGCTAGGTGCATATTGTTACTTTTGAAGCGAGATAGGCTAGCTTTTTCCAGTCTTTGCTGGAACTCGAACTAACTCGCAGCAGGGATTACTTGGTGCTGTCTCAACTGAGAATATTCAGAACCCATTAGATGATGTCACACGTGTAATTTTTAAGTAAGGCTTTTCTTTGGTCATTCAAAGTTGACATATTGGAGATACAAACTTTCCCGAGACATGACTGATGAAAAAAAAAAACCCCACCAACCCTTAACTACAGAGTTACAGGTATTAATTTCATACCAGAAAAAAGAAAACTTTTAAAGCCGTCCTCAAAAAACATCAAAACACTGGCACACATCGCAAATCAGAGCTGCCAGCAGCAGCACTTGGATCTAAAGAGGACAAAAAAAAGAATGAAAGAAGGAAAGAAATAATGAGAAATGAGAACAAACCATCATCTCAGGTTTACTGCCTTGGAGTGAGAGAGATCGAAATACAAGATACTGGCCGAATGTGTCGCGTCAGTGCCCAAGTTTATACACTCACAATACGAGAGCTATTAAAAACTGAAGAAAAAGAGAGTGGAGGCAAAGAAAAGAGAGAGGGGAGTAATTTAATTTCATCTGCACTAAAAGGCAGAGTGTTGGCACCGGTCAGTGATTCGCCTCGTTAGCTCCCTACCTCTCTCACGCCAGCCAACGCATATTTTACTCGTGAGTAATGTAGAAGATGAGGAGTTTGCCCTCCTCCTTCTTTTCCTCCTCCTCCTCTTCGTCGTCCTCCTTTTCTTCTTTGTTCCACCTCTCACTTATCTAATCATCCCTCCTGCGGTACAAGTTTAAACGTTTCATTTGAAGTTCAGATAAATATCTCAGAACTGTGCGACCTTAAAGAGAGTGTGTGTGTGTGTGTGTGTGTGTGTGTGTGTGCATGCGTGTGTGTGTGATGCAGTTCAATGGGTTATTGTAGCAGCTCTAGGAAGTGTAAAGGGATCATTGACATTAAATGGCATATAGGGTCAACTATAAGATTCCCTTAAGACAGGCCTGGGCAATTAGAGAAAAACAAGACATGAGACAGTGTGTATTCCACTTGTATCTGATGAAAAAGCAGAAACACAGAAGTACACACACACACACACACACACACACACACACACACAGACAAGATGCACAGACTCACACTCACTAACCTCCACACACGAACTGTGTGCCAGCGCAGCCACACACACTTCTCACTTCATCACCCTGCGGGCTTGTTAAAAGGCAGTTTGCAGCGTGCAGTAAAGCAGGGCTACGAGTTGCCGCGGAGAGTCAGGTAACAAATTGGCAGGGCTGTTTTCCTTTGCCATTGATTGTGGGAGTGGGTGTTTTCACTGCCACAGCCGAGTCACCCTGTTGGAGCCCTGGGCCTGCGCTGGAGCGTGAACAAGAGGGAAATGATGGAAACACGATTCATGTCTTCTCTCTCTCTGTCTCCTCTTTTTTCTCATCACTTCTCCTCCTGCCTCTCTATCAGTCTGTGTCTCTTTCTCTTCATTCTCTCTCTCACCCTGAGGGCCAACAGCCATATTATTAATCTATTACACTCCCCTTTTCCTTCTGTTCTCATTTGCGCTGTCACCATGCTTCCTCTGCTTTGTTTTTTTTTCTCCTTTTTTTACTCTGACTCACTCTGCCGCCGTATTTCATTTCAAAGTTCAAACAGGGTTTTAATTCACTTTTCAAAATGGGGGTGGGGGAGATTCAGGGAAGAAGACAAGCATTATATTCATGGAATGTGACAAGTGGTTCACTATGGGATTTTAAAGAATAACTGCACACACTTTGATTGAAGAAACTACATGTAATTTGCATTGTTAAATTTGGAACCCCCATGACTTTTAGTCACTTGGGGGCAGCGCCACAAACACATCATTGAAATTGATGTATGCAGTAAGCATACATTTGCCTACACTGCTCCAACAACACTGACATATATTTTGTTTCTGTCCACCTGATGACTTTTAAGTCCAACATACGATCTTTGTTTTGCTCTGTTTTGCTCTCCACCAACTCCTGAGGAAAATATCTGGCTGCTAAATGCTCCACTACCATATGTTACACAGCCAGGTGCTAACTTTGTCAGTCTGTTGTTTGGTGCTGGGCATGTAGCTTACAGTGAGTTTATTAAAGTTACCTGCGTGTACAAACAAAGCTGAGAGGGCTGCAGCTGAGCCAGTTAGTAAAGTTGTGGATAATAAAACCAAAACAGTAGCTGAAAGGTGTTGTGATGTTCTGTAAAGATGAGGGGAACTGCATTTTTGAATAATAATTCTCTATTTGGACGTCACTACAATTGACAGTGGTTAAAATTTATGTTTTTTTTATTGTAATAAACCAGAATAATTCTTTAAAACGGCTTAGCAAGTCAGGTATTTGCTAAGACCATATTATTTTCTCTCTCTTTTATGGCATTTAATTACTGCTGCCCCTCATCCTACCATATTCTTAGGGTTCTTTCATACTCTTACTTGTTGTTCTAGTTACTTTACTTTCTTTCTCCAAAATGCAATAATGTATTATTAGCATTTATGGAAGTTAGCACATTGAATCCCAGCATTATTAAATTAATTATAGATGCTTGTTAAATAAAAGAAATCAGTGCTTATGGAACCTTTTTCAAACATACTTAAAATTTGCCCAAATGTTCTTTAAGGCAAAACGAGCAAGCTGACTCACAAGCATTCAAAAATGGTCCACACGGTGAAGCAGTTTCAGTCTGGCATATGGCTAAAGGGAAACTTTTTATTAGAGCTGTTAAAAAACATGACAAGAGAATAAAGAATTTACTGTATTGTTTAATCAATAAAACAACTCCTCAGAACTTCAAGACAGACATGAAGATGAAACTGACTTTGTTCAGCTTGCTTGTTATGACTCTGTAAAGCAGTGTCCCACAACAAAAACAGGGTAATTTTGCCATAAAACCCTAAATGGGCAGTAGAGAGAGGAAACCAGAGAAGAAAGAGCTCAGTCTGAAATGTTAAGACTACACCACGGCACTATTTCCTAAAGGGCAATCACAGGCTGTTCGTCCAGGCTTTGCTCACACTTCAATGTTAAGTGTGTGCGCGTGTGTGTGTGTGTGTGTGTGTGTGTGTGTGTGTGTGTGTATGTGCGTGTGTGTGTGTGTGTATGTGTGACTGGAGGCCAACCCCCAAAACACCTATATAATTACAGCCTCTCTCTTTTTTTTAAATCCAGGGTAATGACTTTGCGTCCAGACGGGTGATGACCAGCCCTTTGATTGGCCGCAGGGCCAAGCTGTGGACGTGGCTGATTGGATGCAGTTCCGACAGATGGATGAACAGACAGTGAGGTGCCGACAGGAGATGTTCCTGAGTCCAATTATGCAAGCCTCTATCTCTCTCTCTCTCTCTCTCTCTTTTCTATCAGTTAATGTTCCCTGCCAGACGTCTCCTCTACAATCCATCATCGTGAACAGCATTTTCAATGGGGCAAATATTAACGCCATCCACAACCCTGCCACATACATGACATGTGGAAGTGACAGCCCATAATTCTGTGCATTCTGGCCCTGACACAGAAACATAAAACACTCTATTTAAAAGGGCATAAGCAGGTTTTAACATGTCAACCTATGGTCCTATAAGAAGTGTACACACAAACACACACATCCACATACATCTTTACGGTGTACAACAATACTTATGAGGACCAAGGTTAAACACGATGAAGAAAGTCAGAGCAGGGACAGAAATACAGGCACACACAGTTACTGTTAAGTATCTAAAATGCTGGTTTTCTTACTATGTGTGGGCAAGGATGTCTGTTTAGTGAAGCAGATGGTGATAGAGCGAGCAAGAGAGGGGAAAAGAAGTAGTTGGGAGTCTTGTATGGAGGAGTTTATACTTTATGTCTCTCCAAATTGGAGCCCTTGGCAGTTCCCGGTCTCGCTCATACATACATGGCAGCAGATCAGTCTTTCCACTCTTTTCCGGCTCTCCCTGTCTCCGCTTTTAGGTATTGAAATCTGCGAATGTTCCTATTTGCATGTGTCACTGCGCATGAACTCGGCTGTGTGTGTACATACGTGTCAAGTTTTAGAGCAAGAGGGAAGAGAGCGTAAAAAGGAATGAGAGCATGGAGAAGCGTGGTGCACTGAGGAGTCACTTTATGTCTCTCCAAACTGGAACACTTGACTCCAGATCGTTGGCTTATTTCTCATGCCACCCGGCTGCCAAGTCAGATTATTATCCGACAGCACTTGGAAAGTGAGCACTCTTGGTTTTCTCTGCCAGTCTGCTCTTACTGGGATGTGACGGAGTGTCTCAGGATGCATGCTGCTGGTGGTGACAGGGGGACGCATTGTCTGGGTCTGATTGTCCTTCCTCTGTGCAATCAAGAAGGCACGGTTTGGCATGTCATATTTCCTGATCCAATCATTAACAGTTGAACACACTTTCATGACTAACTGTATTATTTTGGCTTTGAGGAGTGAGTACATCCACTTTTACTCCAGTTTAGCGGTTGTGAGTCTTTGGCTTTCCATCCCTGTGCGTTGATGTGTGTATGTGCACACGAATACAGACTCACTGAGCTTCCTGCCGCACTATTGTCTGGACTTCACTTGACATTTTCTACATATTTTCTTGCATTAATGCATAAATGCCTGGTGTCCAGTAGGAAGGCGCAAAGAAGAATGCAGTGTGAGGGCTGAGGCCTGTCCAAACGGCTGGTGTAAAGATTAACTACCTCTGAGATTTGCTCTACTATTAACAAGAGCAATGACAATGGGCGGTATGGGAACATGTTAACATAACGGAAAGAGCAGGTTGGCAAATGTGTGCAAAGGACTTTCATTATTTTAAAGGGTGTCTGTCTGGCAGCACTGGGATCTGTTTCAGTATCAAGGGACACATATTTCCTTGTTAGCTGACGCATCTTATTTGTCTTGTAGGAATAGAAATATTAAAGGAAATCTCTAGATTTTTAGTTTTTTTTAAAGTCTGAAGTCAGCATGCAGTCTGTAGCAGGTTTGTAAGGCTGGTTGTTTTGGAAATGTTACAATGTCATGTGTGTGGATATGAACTTTCCTATCCTGTAATCACCAATTTACTGTTCATTACTGTCCTGAATCTGGGTTCTTGGTATTTTCAATTACGTTATGTGTGTGGATTTAAGACCAATCAAACCAAATTCAAATGCCTTAATACAGTTATTCAGTGGCAGGGCAAATGCAGCTGCAAATAGCACTCATCCCCATTATATAGTACTTATTTTGCAACAGGAAATATGTTTTGAAAGAAAAATCTTCCTTGATTAGTGGTGAGGTAGACAGGAAACATTGAGGAAACCTTCAACAAAGGTCCCCGGCCAGAACCAAATCACACTGAAGCCATAGATTATGCCGGTGGTTATCAAAGTGGACCCACTATAATTCCATTTATAAGAAACACAATGACAGATGGTAAGACTATTTTGGTCATGGGTTTCATGCACTTTTTGTAATAAATAAATCATTTAAAAAGCAAAAATTCTATCAGATCGGGGACCCTGGGATGAAGTCTAATTTGTGTCCATTTAAATGTCCTTGATGTGAAAAAAGTCAAACCCTGGGCCAGCGGCAAGCCCCCAAGTAAATGTTTTATTGTCTCTGGGGGTTGCCGGAAAGCAAGGAAAGTGCTTGCTGAGCAAAAGTGGGCACATGTAAAAACATTGTAACATGTCATCACAAAATAAATGATGAAAGTGTGAGTGTGAAAGTGTTTCACAGGACGATGACTAGTTTGTATGATCTGAAGCTTTACATAAATGAGCAATAACAGGAAGTGCTGGGAGTTGGGTTTTTTTTTGTTCTCACATGGGATATTTTAAGTACTAATCTTCTGCTTGCTGGAGAATGACAGGAAATGTTGCGGACATATTTTTCACCAGTCTACGTTATGCTTGTGCGTCTGCTCGGATGCCGACTGATGGAGATGACAGCGGGGCCTGGCTTCTGTCAGCGACAAAAATGGACGCAGGTCAAGGTTCAGCCAGGAAGTTATAGAGTGATGCTGTCGGTGAGATGGAAGGACAAACACAGACAGAGGGGGAAGGAGATGAAAGGAGTCAAGAGAGATTGATGGAGGTGTGTGATTCTGACAGGGGGAAAAAATGTTTTCGATGCGTAAAAGGCAAAACCACGATTAAGAGAGCTTTGACGTTAGATGCAGAAAGGAATGTTACTGTGGCGCATAAGGGGCTAATACGCGACTATAGTATATTTGTGATTAATATGAAAGTAGAATGTGGAGACTGGTTCAGAAAACATTAAATGCATATTAAGTCCTGTCAACCTATAGAGTGCTGGAAAGCCATGCTTATTGTAAGCCAACCAGTAAATGCTGTTAGGTCATTTCAGTCTGTAAAACAGTTTGTAGGAGAATCAAAATCAAATGATTGTGGTATATGTTTTATGTGGTTTTATTGTTACAGAGTTCAAAACAACATGGACCAAAAGCAATCAAAAATGTTGCATGAAACCTTAAGGGTGAAGGTGGAAATATTTGGGTTCCTCCTTCTTTTTTTCTTTCATTTGAAACAAAGCACTAACACAAAACACACTAACAGGTACAGAGTGTTGAGAGCAGCAAATGGAAAAGCTTTTATGAACTCAATTAATCATATAGAAAATATATAAATACAAAAATAAAAACATTTGTTTGGAGGTAAATGTTTTAGATTATTTCCTTACATTAAGTTACAGGAAATGAAAAATAAGTGGTTTTACGAGCAAATTGTTAGACGTGTGAGAAATTAAAAAAAGGGGGAGTGAAGTGAAGTATTATTGGCCAACAGTGACTTTTATGGGATGTGAATGGTAGTAATGTGTCGTGGGGTTTCACCATATGTGGCTGAGATTATGGGAGCGTCGTGCTGCTCGTTGCCTTGTGTACCGCACAAACAAACCCTGATTCATGAGAAATAGGCCGCCATAATCAATCAACTTCAAACTTGTATTTACCAGGGAACAGTGTGTGTGACAGGCAAGATCAGCCAGCTGTCTGAGGAGAACACACACAAACATAGGCACACAGTTATTCCCACACAGGCGCAGGAAAGGCACATTAACACTGACTAACTTTAATATTCACATGCATGAACTTTAAGTGCACAAACAAGCCATCAGCAGCTCTCATTGCCAGTGAAGTGTGGTATTTCCTGCCCTGCTGACACATATACGCAAGACACACACACACACGCCCTCGTCACCCCGATTTCCCTTAACAAATGTCCAGAGCAGGCCCCTGGATGTATGCAGTGCTAACAGTTAGGTCTTGTTGATTTAACACTGAGGGAATAAAGCTGAGACATGAGTGCTATTATATATATATATATATATATACACACACACACATATACATACATATAAAGAGAGATGGGAAGAATAGGTCTGCTGAGACGCATTTTGAATTTCATACGACTCAAGGGGCAAAATGTAGATTAGTTCACTAAAATATATGAACAAGTCTCCATTCAGAGAGATATTTACCCTTGTGTTTTGTTGACATTAACTTTACATTTGTTTGGGACCCCACAGACCCCAGTGCTGAATGCTTTAAAAATAATTAAAATAAATGTAAAATTGAAAATGCTTTTGTCTTTTGACCGTGTCAGAATCTAGTATGTTGAAGAGTATTGAAGTGGTAAACCTTTCCTGTAACAAACTGAGCAGGCACCTTTGAAAGCATTTTTAATACATCAAATGAAGACATATTTGATGTGCATTTTATATGGGTAATACATGTGGAAATATGCATTCCCTGTGAATGACTTTTTGTTTGCCAAAAAGTCAAGGACAAGGACATAGTGGTGTTACTGACAGTACTGTGTGCTTATGGCCAATAAGACTCCCTGTCATCCAAATCCAAACCCCAAATAGGTGTGAGAGGTGTTGTGCAACATAAAAAGTCCTGTCAACAGCAATCATATATTCAGAGCATATGAAAATCCTTATGTGACCATGTTTCATAGCTGGGCTCTGTGAGACTCCAAACTGAAGATTTTTTGTTTTTGAAGTGGACTTTTAAAACGTATCATTGTTTTAAAAATATGCTAAAAAAGTAACAAGTTGATAAAACAAAATTATGAAATGTTTTTTGAGCTGTTCAAGAGAGCTCAGGGTCTCCAGGAGCCCAAACAGAACATTAGCTTTCACACTGTGATTTGGAAAACATGACGTTTACTGAGCTGCTTATGATAAAAATTGGGCTTAATTATTTTGACATCCGCAATGATGTGAATGCATCAGGTCTCTTTGACAATGAAGTGAAGAAAATTAATCTAGTTATGAAATTATCAGGGGGTGACTGTATATTGATTTGTGGTGATGGCAGCACTCTCCTTGATTGACACTTAACCTTTCCCCTTACTTGGAGGGGTTTTGGGTAACCTGGAGGTACACTCCTCAGCACTTGGAGGGGTTGTCATCTTTCCTTTCTTGACCTAATTAATAGGTGCAGACCAGGTGTGCAAGAGAGGACAGCTGTGTGGCAGCTTTGTGAGCAGTGGACGCAGCAAGCAGAGAGCTGACCTGGTGTACGAAGGTATACATGTCCCGTGGGAGCCACAAAAGTATAGCTTCACCTCTCCATAGCTGAAGTACTGCTTCTGTTTTTAAAACTCCTGTGCCAGCATTGAAGATTAAACACGAAGAGGCAGTCTGCTGTCTGCCTACAAACCACAGTTTTGCAGTATTAAGTCAAGGTAGCAGCTGTAAGGATAAATAGGGAAGAGACCTTTTTGAGTGTATTTTTGCTTTTGCTCTTTTTGTTATGTTTACCTTGGTTTAACTTTGACATTTAGGAGGCTTTCACATCTACCTCATTTGGTCTGGACTTTCTGACTTTTCAGTTTGGTCCAAACCAAAATTGCAGGTGTGAAACCTCGGTCCGGACCAAACAGATGAAAGTTGGTCAGACGAAAAGAGGTAGTCTTGGTCCGGATCAAACTGAACCATGGTTCGGTTCGTTTCTGGTGTGAAAGCATTTTTTGGATGGTTTGGACTTTCAGACTATTTACAGGAAATTTGGCGGTTGACGTGTAAACCGGAAACAAATAAATGCACGGAGAAATGCATTGAAATAAGGACACAATTATAAATCTCCTGTGACAGCTCATCTTTTCAAACAGACGGCCACTATAGAAGTACACTGCCACATACATATTGGGCAGCAGAAGGATTGCTGGCTGTCTTCTCCTCCTTTCCTGTCGGCGACGTTATAATGTTTGCACTACTGAACTAGCCTTCAGCAGGCCTATAGTTGGTGCTGCAGGTGGTAATGCCACAATAATAATGTAGTGGTAAATATATGTTATGTTCATATGATCATATGTTCATTCTTGTCAAAGATACCCACTGAACTGTTTAATAAATCAATCAATGTCAAGTACAGGGAGACGCAGCCCACATAGATGATGACGACAGGACGCAAGTCTGTCATGTAAAGTCCTTTAGTGCGGTCACAGAGTTGCAGTGTGAAACCAAACCAAAATTAACGTATTAAAAATTAATGTATCAAAATGTATCAAAAAATGAACTTTGGTTCGGACCTTGGTGCGGACTTTTAGGTGTGAAAGCCCCCTTACTCTTCTTGATTACAGTAAACTTTATTTAATGGATTAGTTTGGCCCTTCCCTATTAGTACAGAAATACTGTGTCTACAAAACTTACAAATTAACATTAAACATTTGATTTAAAATCACTAAATAAAATGAAATATTACGAAGGAATCAGTTAGAAGTATATATATAGTATACATAAAACCATCAAGATAAGCACACAAGGTAAAACACTTCCGTCAGTGGAAGCTCATTTCTGTGATTAAGTGACACAAAGCCAAGAACAGCAAGCGTCTCTGATGATTTCAGAGTGGCTGCTTATCAAATGTCAGTCCTCACACTGATCCCATGTCAGACACAAGTAAATAAAGTGTGAATCGATAGCCGCCATTAACTGTAACCTTATCTTATCATCTACTGAGCCTGGACATTCATACAGTAAATCTACGTTATGTGGCAGGTCAAGAACCAAAACACAGGCTCATGTCTCAGCAGCTGCCAGCAGATGAATGAAGGTGAATCCACGTAAAGCTTGTTCACTGTCAGCCTCTTTCATTAAACACAACATGAAACCAGATGATTATGTACTATGCTTCAGCAATAAACTGTTAAAGTGTATCAGAAAATTAGTTGTCTTTGATGGAGCGCAACACAAATGCAAATTGAGAGCAATTTTGCTCATTGTCTCAGTCAGGCGAGAAGCTTGTCTCTACAAAATGGCAACCTTTTAGCCTGAAAGCAGTTTGTTTAATGGATTTTAAAGGTTTCATGGGGTTGTGAGGTTAAGGACTTTTCTTAACCTTTTGCAAGTTCCTTTTACAGAAACGTAAAAACATGATTTAAGTTTAAAGCAAAATGCAAGTTGGATTCACAAACACAGATTAAAGGCCCAGTTAGTAATATTTAGTTTCAGAAGTAGGAGAATGAAGGAAACTAACCCTTTTGTGCTTGAGTACATGTACTTAGTTACATTCCACCATGGCCAATAAAACAGTATCACTGCCTCTTGGACCAATGTATAGAAAAACCTGAAATTTCTGTTGGTAAATAGAGCTGGAACATAGACCTCTTGGCAAATGTGTATACTTCTAAATGTATTGTTCTTATTTTATTTTAATTAGTTTTGGGAAAATTTGTTGTGCATCTTAAATGAATTTTTGCCTGTACTTTGTTATTGCATCTGAACTGAACATTATGTTTACTGTTTCATAGTGTGTGACAGCTGACTTAGTCTGTTTATTGGTATCATTTTTTTATGACCTCTTGGCCTGGTCTGTCTTGAAAAAGAGATTTAAATGTTTACAATACTTTTAACCTATTAAAGAAAGGAAAAGGAATAGGTTATTGTCACTATAGAGTGTATAGAGACACCTGTGGTGTTGGGTCCCAATAACTGATCTCATCCATTTCAGGTTGGCAAAATACAAACATGTGCTAAGCTTCAAAGCTAATGAGTCTCTTACCATTTTTTTATTAAAATTTTTTATTAGCAAAGAGCAACAAACAAAACCTTCGGGTAGCAGGCTTCCCAATTTTAGCCATGACATTTGCCAATTAAAATAAAAAACATTGCCAGCAGCAAATTATATCTTTCTATCTTCTATCTATCTATCTATCTATCTATCTAATTAACATTAATTCTGTAAGAAACATTAGTGACGAGAGGCAGAAATCTGACTTTCAGTTAAGTCATTTATGATTTCAGTTAATGCCAATGTGAAAAGCTGAACCTAAATAGATTTGACAAGGAAATTTAATGGAAAGCGAGTTCAGAATTGATAAACTGCCATCCAACCCCAACCTTGGACACCTGTGACCTGGCACTTAATAAGTGAGACAGTAAGTAAGGAGGTTAATGACATCATGCTGCAGTACTGTATGTGTTGGTGCTGTACAAAAGCCCCACATACAGAAGAACAGAGTGCAATATTTCTTTTTTCTGGCAGGCAAATGTGGAGGGCAGAAATGCATAGGACCAGATGCATGAACTGCAAAAAGCGATTTGGCATGAATTTGTTATACACAAGCACAATGATGACTGCAGAATGGCACAGGGGATGCTGGGGACACAGACGCTCCCTCTCTCTCTTTCTCTCTCTCTCTCACTGACACACACACACACACATACATACACACCTACAGTGATTTCCCCCCAGACTCCTTGTCCTCCACAGTTGAACACATGTCATTTGGATGCCGCCCCTCCAGCACACTGACAGAACGGCATTTGGAAACACTCATCTCCTGATCGCATCCCTGCTCTGCTCCCTGTTATTCCCAGACAGGTGTCCCTGCACACACACACACACATGTAGAAACACACAGACCCACACATAGTTTAATACTGTATACTGACATAATATTCAAATATAATCCAATTAAAAAAATCATCATGCATAAGCAAACATACTCAACGAAACAACAACAAGCTCATATAGACATATGCTCATACACACACACATTCACACTCCATCTCTATGGCGACTGCTGAGCTCTGACACTCTCAAGTGTGTTGCTTCTCCATTAAGGTCCTCTTCTGCTCTGCTGTGTGTGACCAGGTCCTCACACACACACATACACACCCAGACATGTGTTTGGCTATGAGGGGCCTTCCATTCTACTCACTAATGTCTCCCTGTTGCCTTTTTAGCTCTGCGCTTGTTTTGTATGTGTATGTCGACGCATGCATTTCTGCATGAATGTGTGTGTGTTTGTGTGTGTTCAACCAATACATACATATCTACTGGAAATCCTTGCTTCTGGGGGCTTTCCTGTGTGACAAACTGAGCTATGTGTGCGGAGAAGAAGGAGATAAGAAAGCATATATTACAAACTTGCTTGGCCCATTGTGACACGTGTGTGTGTGTGTGTGTGTGTGTGTGTGTGTGAGTGTGTGTGTGTGCGTTTAGCGGTCCCCTTACATCTGCTGTGAGCTGGGTTAATGTGCGTGACTGCTTCTAACCCAGGTCACAAGAGAGGGGTGCCTGGGTGACATGGTGATATGTGAAGGGTCACGCACAATCTCCCCACCCATATGGAGTTTTACCACACACACTCACACACACACACACCCACACACACACGCACACACACAAATGCACACACACTAAACAGGAATGGGGTAATTAATAGCCCCTTTACACATCACTGATACACCCAGGAGACATGGCATTCAAGGAGAGTCTCACATACACTTTAACAGAGCAGGTGTGTGCATATTTGGGGGTTGGGTGGGGTTAACAAACAAAAAGTCTTTTCCATTCCAGTGGTTTTGGGGGGGTTTGACATTTATTCCTAGATCTCATCCTCTAAATGTAAAAATTAATGTAACAAAACAATAGTAATCCATTCATATTTGTCCCTTGATCAGATAAAACACTAACAGATACATCTATTTGCTATTTATTCTCTTTACTTGTATTTATTTATTGTTTGTTTATCTTTAGAATGCCTTTTTGTCCCTTTTGCACTATACCCTGCTGCTGCTGCAACACTGTGACTTTTGGGATTAATAAAGGATTTTTTCAGTTAGAATTTTTTGAACAATTGTAAAGAGCACATGTCATTAACTCCTAGTTGTAGTATTTTTCCCAACTGCTGCTGCCTGTTCTTTGACAGGCAGATGCACCCGGCAGCTTTTTTGGCACCACGGAGTGCTTCCAAAAGTGAAAAATTTTCATCTTACCAGAAAAGTGCGACAAGAGAGGTCGACCACTTTTCCCTCAGCCAGCCAATCACAATGAAGAAAATATAGGGTTTCCACGAGAGAAATAAAAATAGAGAAATGTTGGTCATGGCAGGTAAATGCTGTGAAGTGATCTTATATCTGTAGTACGTTAAGCAATGGGAATGTGCAACTGAGAAACAGGAATACAAAATGGTATCTGTAACAGAAACAATGTGAGCCATCTGCCTATTTTTCTCACATTAAGGACTGGGATTTTGTAAGTTAAAAATGACTGTATGAACGCAGCGCAAGTTTGTACATTAACGCTCCAAGAGTCAGTTTGCCCAGATAATACATAGCACATATTTTCTTTTGGTGGTATATAGTCCACCTCAATACAGTGGAAGTGAATGGAATTTCTTTGGTGGTGCTCACAACATGTAAAATGTATATCTACATCGCAGAGCACACTGAGAAGACCTTTAATAGAGACCCTTTTTTCAGCAGAAAAATGTTCCACTAAAAACTGTTGACAGTCAGCTGTTACAACTTATGAACTTATCAAAAACAACACAATTTTTGTTCATCATTGTTGAATGATGCAATTACCAGTAAATCCCTTCTGCCTCCTGCCCTCCCTCCCAATTTTTGCATTTTGGTTCGGTCCGGCAGCTGCTCAGCAGATAGGTCAGGAAATGTATGGGGGGGGGGGGTGGAGGAGCGAGAGACGAGACTGAAAATGAGATTGGCCAGATTAGATTGCCTGATTGAGCAATTAGCTATCGTCTCCATCATTTGGCTGGGGCCTGGCGGCATCTGCCACTGTGGGGTACACACCGCCACACACAGGCCTGCCACAGCACACACACACACACACACACACACACACACATAGCCCTACACATGTGCAGAAAGCTGTGTGAGTATTTCAAAGAAAGTGTGTCCCACCAAATGTGTTCAGCTCTTTCCAAATCTGGTGTGAGTGGATGCCAGTGTGTGTGTGTGTGTGTGTGTGTGTGTGTGTGTGCCTTCTCATTGTGGTTTATGTCAGAATAGCTAACAGCTTGTCAACCACACTCCTATTTTCATTTCCTTAATGCTCTACCATGTCTATCTCTCTCTCACTTTCATACCCTACTTCTCTTATTTCTCTTCAGAGGGCTGTTCACTCACTCGCTGATGTATTCTTTCATCACCAACACCCCGCACACACTCTTTCCCTATGGCTCCCTCTCTTTCTCATTCAAAGTTTTTTTGCAGTCCCAGCTTCAATTTAGAGGTTGATTTCTCTTCCTCTCATTGATAAAAAAAGTAGAGGAATACATTCAACGAGCGAGTGAGCACTGTAAAACAGCGGCAGAACATTTGTGTCTTTAAAACAGGGCACCATCCATTTCTTTTTACTCACTTCTGAGGACAGTAGAATTTCAAACAATGCGGCTCAGTGGAGGTAGTGAGCCATAACTCACGTTTAGCACCTTGAGTTTTGTCCCATATCCAAAACAAGACTGATAACTCTTAAGAGGGGTTTTAGCTCTTTCTCTCCGCAGAGGCCCACTAAAACGCGTTTGATGAATTGGTCTCCATTGGCGCTCACTTATTCTCACATAAAGGGTTTTATGGCTCAGGAAAAAGGAGGGGAAAGAGGACGAGCTATTGCTACATGTGATGAAGTAAAACTCCATCATGTGGACGTCTGAAGGGTGGGGGGGATCTCAGGGGGTGCATGTACGTAAGTGTCTGTTTATATGTGTGTGTAAATCAGAGATTGAGTGCATCAGCGCATGTTCTGCATTTGTGTGTGAGCTTACGAGTATAGGCTCATGGGTGGGTGCCGATTTTTGCATGTGGTGCTTGTTTGTCCAACTTTTATGTGTGTGTGTGTGTGTGTGTGTGTGTGTGTGTGTGGTCACAGTTTAAAATTGCCAGGCGGACAGTGAGAATGAATGATAGCGGCCGTCCCTCGCAGACAGTGGAGAGTTCACCTGTCAGCGTGCGCTACCTTAAGATAGATGGACATCTGGAAAACATTGGCGCGCAGCTGTAGGAGCTGGACACACACCCCTATACGCACACATGCGCACATGGCCATAGATATACATTTTAAGTGCACACATAACTGTTGAGAGAGCTGACAAGGGCCCACATAGATCTGAGACTGGGAGAGTATAGACATAAATCACAAAGCTCTTGTTCTTTTCCTAATTCTTACAAACGTGTACACACACACACACACACACACACACACACTGCTAGCTAATAAGAGAACGATGAGTCATTCTCTGCTTGGATTCCCCCGTCTTAAGTGAATAGCTGGCAGGTACTTCCAGTGAGGCAAAGTGGGACTGAGTGGGAGGAAAAAAATTAAAGAGCAATGATGATGATGATGATGATGATGATGATGATGGAACATTAAAGGAATTTAGATTATGTCCAAACAGACAGTGGACTGTCTAAACATGCGATGGACTTGAAGAAATGTTGCCAAAAATCCCAAACACAGGTTGCATTGAGCAGAAGGGATATTAGAAATACAGTTAAAGAACTCATTATCCGTCTATGTCAGCTAGTATTTTCCCATAATATGAGGTACTCTGCCTGTCCTGGTCACATAGAAGGAGATACAGATGGGTGCACGCTTCACACACACACACACACACACTAATTTATCCACTCACACCACTCCACTAACAACTTGTGCACACGCACACGGGCATAATCAATATGAGTAAACCCGCTGCAATTTAGATGCTGTCTTTAACACTCTCACACATTCCCCATACACACAGAAGAGTGCTAACAATGTGACTGACATCTAATACCCTTGAGCTCCGATTGATCCCACCCATATTCTTACACACACACTCACACAGACTGAGAGTGCAGGTGGGCGATGGACATCTGGCTCTCCTACTAAAGTGCCACTGTGAGCTGACCCAGTCATTTCTTAATTTCGAGTCTGTTTACCGTGATGGTGACTGACTAACTCTCAATACACGTCTCGCAGTTTGCAGTTAATTCATTGATTGGATTTATTTGCAATAATTAGCTGGTACGTGGAGCATTTTTCCACATCATCATATTATTGTCAAATGAATCGCGACACTTGGTTGTAATTATTGTAAACAAGATAACCAGTTGGAAGCAGCAGTAGTCTGTACCATTACACCTATCTTGTTGTTAGTGCTAAAACTCAAAGTAAAGATCACTGTACGCTTCTGCATCCTGCACTGCCTTCACTGTCAATGGCATCTAGAGGATAGTCAATTTCTCTGCCTTTCAACCTGTGTAAAGTTAAAGGGGCTATAATTGATATGCAATGGATCAACTGACTTTAGGTAATATGTAAGGGGTCGCTTGTTATGCAGGGTGTTTTTTAAAGGAATACAATAAATACGCTTATGTCTGGAGATTTTATTGTACATGAATAGCTTACAAAAAGTACACTTACAACTATTACAGTAACAAAACAAAGTTCATGACTAATTTTGTTTGTGGTTTTTATTTAGCAGGCAGGCAGTAAATGTGACACTGACTACACATACACTGTTTAGTGTGCGTGAATGTGAAACATTATTCACCATTATACACAACCTCCTGGTCCTGTGATCAGTTGTTCTTAATGCATTTTTTTCTCAAGAGCCATTTTATAAAGCATTTCTTGAAGCTCTTTCATGCTTTGAATGAGACCATCAGCCTAAAAGCCTCAACTGCAGTGTAAATGGAGCGCTCACGACTGGCTGTCTTCATTCACGGAGGGAAACTTTGTGTGGTGATGACTTTGGTTAAAGTAACTAGGACTTAAATTGAAGGCTGTGCCTGTACAGTGCATATAGCATCTGGGAGATGAGGCACAAATAAACAGACTCTGGATGCACAAACACACACAGTCTATAATTAGTTTGCTTCATTTCCTAATCATGGTGACAATGGGAGGGCCCCCTGTTAGAATTTATCTCTTTCCTCTCCTGCCTCCCATCCATCTCTCTCCTCTCCCCTACCCCACACCCCCTCCTTCCAGGGAGTCGGGCTACAATAGGCCCAAGCTCCCTTCTCACTTTGCTGCAGAGGCAGGATAAGAGAAACTTTAGCCGCAAAGAGAACATATGGCCTCCACCACTCACCGAACAAACCCTATACATTATGGTGGCTAGTCAATCAGAGTGTTTGTGGTGTGTGCACATGGGGACAGAGGCAAGTTTATTTTTTTTTATTTATTTGTATAGCACATTAGCACACAGGGTCGATTGTTAAAGGAGAATGAGGTAGAGAGAAGGGAAAGCACAGAGAGGGGAGGTAGAAGAGGAGAAAGTGTGACATGTATGGCCATTACAAAAAAATACATAACTGTCAGAAACCACTAATTCTCTAATTCTCTAGTCTGTAAGAGAGAAGAGCAAAGCAGCACACCAGAGAGAAAATTAAAGGACTTAAACCTGACAGTTCACACTATATTAGGAGTACACAAACCCCAAGAAGGATTAGTAGAGCGAAAATCCTATTCCCCTGCCTGTCAACTGAGATAGACATATAAATTAGCCCATATGAGTCCAATTCGATTCTGCATTGACCCCAATTAGTAGGAAGTGACCCAGTAGCACAGGGAGTCAAAGCTTCTAGAGAGAGCAAGAGGGAGGTAAAGAATATGACAGAAAGACAAATAAAATGAATCTAGTAGCTGCAAAGCCACTGGTTAGGTTTCTCAACCCTGGAGGTTGTCATGCTTCCCACCCCCTGAAGGGAAAATCATAACCCATATTACACCAATGGGAAGATGTAGTCCATTTTGGAGACTCGCAATGTTCAAAGAGTGTTTAAGATGAAGGTACAATGTCTAGTTTCTTTTTCTTCCTCCTGCTCGTTCTCTTTTTCCCTCCCTCCTCCTCCTCTCAACCTGCCAAATCTGATATTACAGGCATTTTTCTCCGCATGTGTGACACTCTTCTCTGTGGTGCACATGGGCCTGGCAAGCTGAAGTGGATGAATGCGTGTGTGTGCATGAATGTGTGTCCTTATGAAGTTTCCCTTTCTGTTTTTACAGCTATGACAGGTCCTTTTATCCTTTATTTGCTAAAAACTAGCCAGCAGTGCCTCGAAATATGTCAGTAGTAATAGTAGTAACTGCTACGTTTTATTAGAGTGCTAATTTGGACTCGTTAAGTTTATTTTAAAGGTTTAAAGGCCTAATCCAAAAGTGTCATCAGAACATCACTGACTGAGCCTACAGCACAGCATTTGGTGAATAAAAATACAAATTATATTTGAGTTTCATGATTCATTTCAACTTATTCACATTAAAATGTGAATTACAAATTACTGTGATGTTTGAACCCACAGAGAAACAACAGCTAGTTCTATATAGCTTGATGGAGACAGAAGGCAAAGCAAATTTTCATGTTGCTTAATTAGCCTGAATTTGACCACGATTTGACTGTGTTTGTTATGTCTTTATCTAGACGCAGCTTGCTAGCAACATGCATACTGATCAGAGCTTAAGTGTCACAGATTGTACTCTAGGACTGATCTCAGTTCTTTGTGTTATTTTTTTACCTGTTTCTGTCTCTTCTCTCTGTACTTTTGTAAATTGGACTCAAAAGGCCACACATTTTTCACTCACAAATGTTCAACTGGAGGGGCTGTATCCCAGGCAAATATCACACTTTGGATTTACACTGCCTCTTCCACTTTGTGCCTTGTCTGAAAACGCCCCTAGCCTTTTTTTCCCCTCAATTGTTTGGTTCTTTTGCCTGTATGTAGACAGCACCATTGAGTCAAACAGCTCTCAACAACTCATGTAAAATGGTAGGTAGTTATTTCCTGAAAATAAGCTAAGACAAGTTGATTACTGTAACTGCCCAGTGTGAAAATGTAGAACGAAAGGAAGGAAATTTCTGATGTTAAGTCAAACATGTAGCAAGCTCCTGCGATGGACTGGCGACCTTTCCAGGGTGTATCCCGCCTTTCGCCCGATGTCAGCTGGGATTGGCTCCAGCCCCCTGCGACCCTGTACACAGGATAAGCAGTTGACGATGGATGGATCGATATAGCAAGCTAAAGGCTAGTTAGAGGCCTCAACTTCAATAGGACATAGATTACCTCTTCGTTTCATTCCTTCAAGTTCAACACTTTCAAAAGTTTCAAAATATGCAGTAAGACTATTACACTGTTGCTAATAGTTGCCAGTTGGGCTTGGCTAGTGGTTATTTTTTAAAACTCAAAGGATACTGACTAATGAGCAAGAACAGTGGCTGACTACACTATTCTGCCATGTAGCAACCACTAACTTACAACACTATTTATCTTGCATACATAAATAACAGGGACAGCTTTAGTGTTTAATGGGTTTTTTGTGTGTTATCCTAGCCTAATTTAATAAGATTTAGAATATTAGAACTTACTTTACTACTTCATTGGTATGAACTACTATTAATGTAAGTTACAATAAATTGTGAAAGAGCTAACTGTATGCCCCCCATTCGTTCTTTCCTCCATCCCTTCATATTTTCCTTTTCTCAACCCTCTCTCTTCCCATCCTTTTAATCATTTTAATAGCACTCCTCGTCTCCTCTAAATCCAAACCCTTCCTATAACTTTCCACTCGCCCACTCTCTCAAGCATCTTTCCCCTCATCACACTCTCTTCGTCTTCTAGAGTCTCTCCTCTTCTCTCTCCACCTCTCCTTCTGTCTAATGCCATCACTGTCTTTTCACAGTCGGAGAAGAGTAATGCTATTCATTTGTACTGTAGACAAGCCACTTCAGACCAACACTGACACCCACTCTGTTAAGAAGAGGAGGCAGACAGGGAGAGAAAGAGCATGGGAACCATTTGGCACTAGTAAAAAGAAAAACTCAGGAGTGTAGGAGAGGGTCAACAAGCCATCCAAAATATCCAGGTAAATAGAAATGAAATGGAATAGAATGAAATTCTAACAATCATTTCCTCGAATGATTCTAACAAACTATCATCCGACTGCAAAGACAGGGCCATTTTGATTGTACAATTTCAAAATGGCAGTTGGTCAGCGTACTGGTACTAGTAGGTTTTGCGTTTTTTATGCATTGTCTCTCTCTCTCTTTCTCTATATATCTTCCTCACAGTTACCCTGTCTCTACACACATTCACACACACATACACACACACACATATCCCTCCATCCCTCTGGTCATATCTCCCTGTCTCCCACGGGTGCAGTGTAACACTATCTGCCTCAACCACTCTCCGGTCCCAAACAGACAGCTTGGTCTTCAGAGATTCCTCCCTCTCTTTCTCCTCTGCTGCCATTTTCTCTCCACAGGGACCAGAAACTAAATATGACAGCTACACCAGAGAGACAGAGGAGAATGTCAAACTCCTCCAACCCAAATGATGAAGATTTGCCCATATCTGAGTCACACTTTATCGACGATGGGGAGACACCCTACTGTTTAGTGTAAAGAGGCAGATATCATTTGACAACATAATGCTGCAAATACATCTATCTTAAAGAAACATCACAAAGTTTAGGGACACTCATTATGGCTTTGGGGCTGCATGTCTGCACTTCCATGACAGGACTGTGCATTATCTGAAAGAAAACGTACGTACCTCATTTTCAAGTTTTTCGGTGCAGGTGTTGAGAAACTGTGCAAAAGAAAATCACTACACATTGGATAAATATGTGGTTGCTTACCTGAACTGTTTAAAACATAAACCACATCTGTTCAACTATAAGGCCTAATGTGATTATATGAACCATTCACTTCAAAACCATTGGCAAAATATGGAGGAATATAGCTAATTAACATGCTTCTGATTTCAGGCTTTCCATCAGATTTTGGATCCTGGCTGCAGGGATTTGCTCTCATTCAGCCACAAAAGCATTAGTGAATCCAGTCATTGATGTTGGGCCTGGGGGCCTGGCTCGCATCCCTAGTGTGTTTGAATGGGGCTGAGGTCCGGTTCTTCCACACCACTGGGAACACCATTTTTTATGGACCTGGTTTTGTGCATGAAGACATTGTTGTTAAATGCAATTGAAAACTCACGAGTGTAAAGTATCTTTGTATACTGTAGTATTAAAAGAAATCCCTTATTTGGAAATAAGGCACCTAGATAAAATCATTAAAGCAGCCCTGATGAAAAGTGCACAAAAGTAAGTGGATATCACATACTTTTGGCCATGTAGTAATACTGTGATAAGGATATGTTATCGCTGAAATTTCAGTTTTTAGCCATGATTGCTCTTGGTTCTATCAATGGCACTGTTGGTTACTCCACTTTGAACCAACCTATCTCAACAACTATGAAACTAGTGGATTGCCAATATATTTTGTGCAAAGTTTAGAGATTCATCCTCCTCAGGGGATGAAGCCTACTGACTGGAGAGCCCCTGACTTCTCTAGCTCCACCATGCTTTTAACATTTGTTCCCCATAAGATAACTTTGGTGACCAAAATACCTGCAAAACTAATGGGCACTAATCAAATCAGCCTCAGTGGTACTTCTTAGCAAATTAGCAAATCATAACATGCTAAGATGGTGAACATGGTAAAAATTATGACTGCTTCATATCAGCATGTTAGTGTTGTCCCTGTAAGCATGTTAGCATGCTAAATCTAAGTACCTCATGGCTGTAGACTATTAGGCTTGTTAAATTATCTAAACCACTTTATTTGGAGGTAAAACCGAAAGCAAGTGCACCTGTTACATGGAATTATGAACACAAATGCAGAACACAAAAAAAACAGACAGGGAGCTGGAGCAATGAAAATTATTGACACAATAAATGTGAATAAGTAAGAGTCTTTAGGTCAGGGGAGAGCTTGGGCTGAGCAGTGAGCCAGAGGTTAGAGCAGAGCAAGGCATTGGAGCAGGAGGAGAAGCCAGTGGGTCCAGAGATCCAGGAAGAAGGTTTAGAGTCCAGAGTCTGCAGGAGTTGGACAGAGGCAGAAGTCGTGTCCAGATGGTGAGCAGGGAGACCGGGGATGGTTGCAACATTTGACATTTCTGTCTGTATCTCGGAGCTGTTTAGCCAGTGTGTCCAAAATGTGATACAAACTAGTTCAGTGTGTCTGCTATTAAATGGTATAACTGTTCTGAGGGGGCTGGGGAATAAAACAATAATGATAATTATCCCAAAATAATTTTCCTCAATAACAATATAACAAATGTTCAATATATCATCAATAAATCTGGGTTAATTCAGTTGAATCAAGAACAAATTAGCAGTTAATTTTTCTATTAAAATATTTATTTTGTAGAGTAAACAGGACTAACAATTTGCTCATAAGCCCACAGAGAATCCTACAGGTCTTAACACTAAAATTGAGCACAATAATAAAACAATTAAACATTACTGTGTGTGTCAAAAACATACTAAAATAATTTTTTAGTACAACTAAACATTTTTATTGTTGTTACATCTAGCCCAGACTCTTGTGGCCATGTACTAGCTTATAGCTAAAACATTAGTATCTTGCATGAAAGGTATCCACATAGACACACAATAAACATGACTAAAGTTTGATGAGTTTAACTAAAAAAACAGGCAATGCTATAACAAAAATGAATAAGGAATAAGGTCTAAACTGAGCTTGTGCAGAGTGAATCAGGTGATTCATAACTTGTCCCTGATTGGTGAAATTCCCCAGTCTCCCCTAACTGTAAGACCAAAAAATGGGACTTAGCAAACCGCTAAACAAGTAGGCAACTTTCAACGGGGCTGTCTCGAGACGGAGTGAGTGGCTCAGGCTAAGCTATGGCGACGTGGATGAGTTGAAGTCCGGTAAAACAGAGTTCACTGAGGATGATTAGCTCTTGAAAACTCTTGAAAACTCATCTCTTCTGAGAACACTTCCTCTTAAAAACACTTCTAACTCCTAACCTCTAACATGCACTTCCTGTGCTCTTCTTCTTCTATCCCCTACAATGATCTTGTATTGATTGCACTTTTTGTTTTGATTGCACTTTTGGTTAACTATTACTTCCTTCCCTAGGTATCTACCCCATTGATGTGATATGTACTATGAGCTCTTACTAGTATTTATTGCTGCTCTTACTAGTATGTATTGTCAGTTGTAGATTTGTAGTTGATGCTCTGTTGATGATTGTATGTTGTTCCTCAAATGTAAGTCGCTTTGGATAAAAGCGTCTGCCAAATGAGTAAATGTAAATGTAATGATTAGCAGCTTGTCACCTGACACCCACACAACAGATAACAGAGAGAGAGAGAGAGAGAGAGAAAAAGAGAGAGAAAGACTCCTAGCTAAGAGGAAGCAGAGGGCATGGTCTGTTAATTCTTATGGATGTTTATTACTGACAGATTGGATAATAATTTTACAATTCCCTTTCATTTTCTCTACTAATTGCGTATATTAAGGATATCTGGTTTCCATTGTACTTAATGCCTTAGAACGTCAAACTGGACCACAAAGAACTCACTGCCACCAAACACCATTTGTCAGTTTTGGCTGAGAACAGGAGGAGACGTTCCTGCTGCCGAGTACGTCTACAGACTTCCTATATTTCCATTTGGAAATCCCTCCAATCCCCTCTCTTTTCAAAAAAAAACAAAAACTCTTTTCATGCTTCCTTTATTTGTCCTCTTTCTCCCTTAATCTCATAATATATCTTTTAGTTTTCCTCTGTCACTGTTTCTCAGGTAAGTCACACCTTTACTGTGCCACACAGAGGGACACAGTAAGAGGTGACAGTGCTTACTCACTGAAACAGAACAAAAAAGTCCAAAAGGGGAGGTATAAACAGATTATTGTGATTGGTCCTATGATTGTTCTTCTAATGCATTTTGCCGTTCTTCTATTTCAAGCCCTGGTGCCAGGCAGAAAATTCAGCCAAGTGGAAAACGTAAAAGGGGGAAAGAAAGAGGGAAGGGATGATGGAAAGAGAATGAGAAAGATTATAGGTGGCACACAATACAAAGTGATCACAGAGTCTGTGGATCTGGTGTGTGTGTGTGTGGGGGGGGTGTTTAGAATGTGTAAGCTCACTTTGTCAATAATATGGTTGTGTCTGGAATCCTGGCAAGTACACGACTAGAGAAAGGAATAATGAGGCACAGAGGAGTCAATGTGATGCAGAAGATACTGTCTTTTTTATTTCTTCTTCCTTGTCAAATAGTGGCACCTACATTACCCACGATTCAACTTATCTGCCAACAGTTCGGTTGGAGGTTGAGGTGTGTTGTGTATGTGGCCTCGAGCATCTAGCCTCAAGCAGAGATGAGGAGCGGGCTACAGAGGTGTGGTAAGCTCATTCTTTCTAAGCACACTAAACCCTTTTTCAGAAAACTTACTCAAGTGACATCACTTGAGGCAATATATCAGTCTTCACTATGCTCCTTTTGGAGCCATTAAAGCCTTTATAGTATTTCTTTATATATATGTACAGTAGTATTCCCCAAGACCTGTAATCCCACTTAGATGTGTGTGTGTGTGTGTGTGTGTGTGTGTGTGTGTGTGTGTGTGTGTGTGTGTGTTTGTGTGTGCATGATTAGATCACAGAGCGCTGACGCATGGATGTCCTTCAGGTAACCAGATTTGTCAGGTTGCCGAGCGTGCCATCAGGTGGCGACGCTAAGCAGCTAAGCCATGCCACGGAGGTCACCGGGATGGTATCCCAGAAACACCCTGGAGAGGCAGGGGGGTGGGGCAGCAGATGGAGGGCAGGCAGCAACACACTAATGACAAGACACTAATAACACGACAGCGCCGCTGGGGTTGGTGTTCAACATGCTATTAACGTGTAGCATACTAGGCTAGCCAGATTATGCCAATCCACTAAAGATATTAGAGAGGCTTCGAGCTTGCATGTGATGTATTTCCTGCAAGATAGAAACAGTAAAAGGGGGGCTGAATGAATGGGGGGTGAACTGTGCAGCTGGGGGTTTAGAACGATGACTATGACAGAGCTGAAAGAGATTATGATGAATATTAGAAGCAGAGTAAGAGAGGAATGAAGAATGAGAAGCAGCGTGTCATTTTCTGTCTCCTCCCGGGGTTCAGCTGATCTTCATTGGGTTGCTACAAAAAAATCCCCTCAAACTTTTGATCCTCTGATTGAGCACTCGACCCTTTCTCCCCCGTGAATCCCTGATTAGAAGAAAATTGTTGATTTATGGAGGATTTCTCCTCATCTCTCACCAATATTAATCTGTTCCAGTGGTTGGCTATTAGGAGGCGGATCACGTTTTTTGGACTCGGATAAAGAAAAGCGAATCCGAATCCAGTGTGGAACTCAATGTTTTCCAATTAATGATACACAACTTATTGAAAACTATCAGTCGAAAATTCAGCTTGTATTTGCTGTGGCTTTGTACCAAGGACGAAAATTGCAGAGCATTACCATAATGTTGCAGGAAGTTAACAAATGATCCACCAATGAATTCCAGGCAGCAGAGCTAAGGATGAGCTCTTCCCGGCTATACAATTTCTGTCCACACTTACCCCTCCTCCCCATCAGCCCATCTTTCGCATCTCAAAGCCAAGAGCTGATGGAAAAGAGAGGGGAGAAAAAATGACAGAGATAGACAAAGGTTGATTAAATTGGTTTTCAATTCTGGGTGTCTCTGTCTGAGGCTACTGCATTAATTTGCTCCATTACATATTTGAGAGCCCGTGAGTGTATTAAGAGCTGCTGTACATCATATCAGTGACTGCCCTGAGAACTCACTGCCAAAATAAGAGCCCTGCGTCTATCTATTGGAACATTAACCGAGGTGACTCAGCACACCCAGGCCCAAATACAGCTCATACTTTATGTGAGAGATTCTTCATTCATTCAGTTGTCTATATGCCATGAGTCTGTCCAGTATGCCAGGCACAACACGTGTATATGTCTGGGAGTGGTGGATTCATGATGAAAATATATTTTCAGGGGATTCTGCTTAGCCGCTTTGTCAAGGATTTAGCTTTGTATTAAAACATAGTTGGGGAAAAAAACCTGTACTGAAGGTTTCCTGGCTCAGCAGAAGTAAGATATTAATTACAGTCAAGGTTGTTGGTTTGATTCCACAAATCTACTTTAAATCCTCGGCTCAGGATCTATGTCAGATTTATTTTATCTCTACCTTTCCCCCATTTACAGTTCAAAAGGGTAAGTAATAAAAAAATGCATCAGGTTAACATATATGACAATAATTTCAAAAGGCTGCATAAAAGTGTTGGTGAATATTTATTAGATAAGGGTGGAATATACTGGGTCAAAGGTATTCTCACACAGGCGGTTTCAGTCACTCAAGCTTATTAGACCTCTGCTCAGGGGTGGAGTTACACTGGGAAAATGCCTTTTTCACAGCACATATTTTGACTTGTCATAGTAGGAAAAGCACAGGTGTTACTAATAACATTGACAATGCCTCTGTTCAATTCACGTGTGCAATTGACAGGGTGACTGTGAGCCAGCATGCACAATGCAAAGACCCTGAAAGGGAAGCAGCTGAATGGAAGTTTTATAATTATTATTTATACCTTAACCTTTCGTACTGTGTCGTGTCAGACTGTCTTCCCTGAAATAAAAGCCTGTGAGGTGACAAAAGTCCATGTAGTAACAACAAAACTAACAGAGGAGCAAAGGAGATGTCTTTTGCCTCGTTCCATTAAACAGTAGGGTTATATAACATTACATTCAGTAGTAAGTTAGCTAACTAACATTACATTAGGAACAATCCACAGCTGACATTTTTCTGGATTTATTTTACGTCTTGGAAAGTGAATAAATCATATTTCTCCTACAGGAAACATGGAAACATAGAAAAATATAAGCTCGAAAATTACGCTTTTTGTATTAGAGTCAATGGAGCGCAGCCATGAAAGTGTCGGACTTCAGTTAGAGCCAGTCCTATACTGTGCAGTAGCGAACGGTAAATTTTCCTGCCCTCTTCAAACTAGTAATAGCACAGAAAAAAATACAAATACAGAAATTTCCATTTACTCATTTGGCAGACGCTTTTATTCAACATACAATCATTAACAGAGCATCAAATACAGCATGAGATCTACAACTGACAATACATATTAATCAAAGCAGCAATAAATACTAGTAAGTGTTAATGGCACACATCGCATCAATGGGGTGAATACCTACGGAAAGAAGTTAGAGTTGACAAAAACTGCACTCAATACAAGATAATTGGAGTGCAATTAGGAGATATAAGAGGTTCCCGGAAGTGTTCTCAGAAGAGATGAGTTTTCAAGAGCTTGAAGTTAGAGAGGGACGCCCCTGCTCCGATGGCGTGTGGTAGCTCATTCCACCATCGTGGTGTCACAGATGCGAACAGCCGGGACTGGGATTGCTTTGTGTGTAGGGATGGCAGAGCCAGGCGGCATTCGTTGGAGGAGCATAGTGGCTGAGAAGGAATGTAAACTTGTATTTTGGAGTTTAGATAGATGGGTGCAGACCCAGTAGTCTGCTGATTCTGGGGACCATGGGGTAGCCAGTGGAGGTCACTGAAAGAAAGAGATGAGCTGACAGTGGCTTCTCACAATACTTGGGTTCAGGAAATCACCACCCACTACTGAAGTGATGAGTCAAGTCACAAAATAGTCCAGAATTTCCAGTTAAGACTGCTTTATTGCCAAATTGTGGTAGATGTGTGTGTGTGTGGTTAGTTCAATGGACGCACACAACAAGCGGACACAAAGGCATTAACACTCCTTTTGTGACTTCATTGGAACTCTCAGATCTCTCAATGATTGTGTGAACTGCACTTGGGAAGACGGAACATACCACTCTAAGAGGGGGGTGGAAAGTACCACTTGCAGATAGGGGGTAGAAGGTTCCATGTGTTGCTGGCCTTTTTAACAGTCACACAGCAATGGAGTGACATGCGTCCTTTTGGGCTGATCAAAAAACAGACGCGCTGCTTTGTTCTGAACCATTTGAAGGGGTTTCACCTCACAAGCTGGAAGAACCACTAGGAGGGCATTGCAATAGTCGAGGCGAGAGGTAACCATGACCTGTACCAGAAGCTGGGTGGCATATTGAGTGAGGTAGGGCCTGATTTTTCTGATGTTGTATAGAGCAAAGCGGCACGACGAGAGACCGCAGCAACATGGTCTGAAAAGGACAGCTGGTCATCAATCATGACACCCAAGTTTCTCTCCACCCTGGTTGGAGTGATCGTTGAGGAGTCAATGTGTAGTTTGATGTTATGGTGGATAGATTGTTTGGCTGGAATGACCAAGAGTTCAGTCTCAGAGAGGTTTAGTTGAAGGTGGCAAGCCTTCATCCATGCAGATATGTCCGAGAGACAGTCTGTGATCCACGCTGAGATGGTGGGGTCGTCTGGCAGGAATGATAGGTAGAGTTGCGTATCATCTGCAAAGCAGTGGTAAGAGAAGCCGTGCAAGTGAATGATAGGCCCCAGTGAGGTGGTGTAAATTACGAAGAGAAGAGGCCCTAGCTCAGAGCCTTGGGGCACCCCTGTGGAGAGGCAGTGGGAGGACGATAATTATCCTTGCCACAAAACATTGTAGGAACGCCCCGAGAGGTAGGAATCGAACCACAGGATTGCTTTATCCAAGATGCCCATTGCTGAGAGTGCAGATCATGAGGATCATGTGATTGACTGTGTCCAAGGCAGCTAATAGGTCAAGCAGGATAAGAACTGAGGATTGGGCTGCAGCTTTAGCTGACCTTATGGCTTCTGTTACTGACAAAAGAGCCGTTTCAGTGGAGTGGCCACTCTTAAAACCAGACTGATATGGATCTAGGAGGTCATTCCGTGAGAGGAATTCTGAGACCTGTTTGAAGACTGCACGTTCGATAGTTTTGGATAAAAATGGTAGAGGAGAAACTGGCCGCATAGATTTTTAGAAATCTTTCATGTGAAAAATCTAACTAGCTTTAAGTGTTCATGTAGGACCGCATCATTTACAGTGAGAAGCTGATGAGAAAATGGGGTTTTCAGGGTTTTAAAGCAACTGACTGATCAAAATCTTGGGAAATGAAGGGAAATTCAATGTGCCATGATCTTGTAATTACCACTTGTAGCCACAGTGGCCAATGTCTGCAAAAGTTATATCTGTATTTGGAATGGCCTACTATCTTCAACAAACACAGAGACATACCGCTTTTCATCGTTTTATTGCTAATTTAATGTTGTGTAAGGAGAACAACTTGTGACAATCTGTAACAAACGTCTAGTTACATTCGTCCTACTGACGTTACCCATAACAAAGCCTTAACATTTAAGCCTGCTAAGCTAACGATTGCTTTCACTAAGACAACAACTTCAACGTCAATAAGAAAATAACATGAAATATATAACTGAGATCTTAAATAAAGTTAAATTTTTTTATTAGGGATAGAGCAGGACACAGAGACTCAGTTTAATTCGTGGGGATGTTGCTATCAGCCATTTCAACAATGCCCGGTCGTTGAGATCGTTGTGGGACACAGCAGGCAAGGTAGACTGGTCAGATGCATACTGGAGATTTTTTCCCAAATCAGTACAGCATCTGGGTATTTTGCTTTTGTTTGCATGCTCAATGCTACCTTTTGGCCAAATCCATACGTTCTGCTAGTATAGCAGGCAGTTTTGAATACAGCCATAGTCAGCTATGAAGATTGTTCCTTGCCCTGCAATTTAACATCCAACTCTTAAAATGAAGGTGTCAGTATCCTTCAACTTTCAACAGTCTATGTTTTTGACTGTAGCGCAAAACGACAATTAAGTAACTTTGCCAAAAAAGTAAAAGCAACAAATTTTTCACTATGATGGATTACCTATCCTGAGCAAGTTTCAAGTCTCTCCAAGTGGATTTTCATATTAAAATGAATGGAAAGCAGCGGCTGCCTGGAGGGTGGGAAATCAATCTAAAAATGTATTGTATGCTTTGGAAAACAGTCTGCAGGAATGTAAAACATAGGCGATTTGTAGTTAATGGGCTGAAACATGTAAAAACATTGGCACGGTCCTTTTAAATAAGCGGTTGGGTTATGGGCTTGCTGTTTATTAAAAGTAATAATAAATTGCCAACATTTTCTGTGATGATATACTGCAGGATTTTCCCTCTTTTTAAAGTCATAGACAAAAATGGAACAACATAACTACAAGAATAAGATTTTATCCATGAGGAACATATGATGGATTACAAAAACTGAAAAGTTGTTACCGCAAAAATGTTAATACTCTAACATGACTGATAATGACTGAATGAAAATGTAAATTAAGGTCGTGTTTACCACCCTGGCCCCCTACACACACACATACACACACTCACACACATGCTTGCCCCCCTTGTCAGTATTTGTGCATGTGAAAGGGATCTCTTTAGGGCTGTCAGCGGTCTTTCAACAGCGCTATTCATCATGTTTTTCCATTCGGAGTGTGTGCAGGTGTTTACTGTAAGGAGGAGAAGAAAAGAAGGGAAAAGAAAAGATGAAAACAAACGTCAGTGGCCTCAATGTCTGGACAGCAGATGGAGAGGAGGACAGCGACCGAGAGACACTGGGTAAGAGACAAAGTAAAATGAAGCAGAGAGAGAGAAAGGGGTCAGTCGTTAGCAGAGCCTGAAACTGACATATTGTTACTCTATCTGCAAAATTTGAAAGGGGAGGCGTGTGAAGGTTATCCTGGTGATGTTACGGACCACCCAACAGGTGAATGGAAACTTCCAGAAAAGGAGACATGCAGAGTGGAAGTGAGTTTCATGGTTCCACACCGAGGCCAAGCATCAGACCTCCACTGTGGCTACAATAACCATATGTGTGTGAGTTTGTGTGTGTGTGTGTGTGTGTGTGTGTGTGTGTGTGTGTGTGTGGCTTTTCAAACATGGGAATAATTTTATATCACCGTGCTGGTAAGACAAAGACAGGAAAGGAAGTGTAGTATTGAAGTGTCCTTTCAAAACCTACAACTTCACAGAACCCTGTAGTCCAAAGTCTTCCAAGACTTGGGTGGCCGTTAAACTCTCCTGGTTGAATCATCAAAGGAAAACATGAGCCACAGCATTAGAAAATATCTTTGATAAAAAGTCAAGCCCATGTACATAAAAACATGCAGACAGAAGTCAACTCATCTACCATGGAGCTTTTCAACAAAAAACATCCAATTACTGAGCATACAATTTCACTATGTGCGCTGTTCAAGGTGAGCAGAGGCTACACTAGCTAGAAACTTTCTAAAACATTCAGAAGATTAAACCATTTCTCCTGGGTCAAATTTGGATGAATTCTGCATTTCCCCCGACTTCAACGGCAACTGAGGGCATCGTAGTTGTTGGAGCTGTATCAAACAAGATTTCTCAGAAACAAAGTTAAAATAATTTAAACTGATGGCTGTGGCCAGGATTTTATAAATACTGAGGTCATAACTCATAAATCATATCCCCCTTAATATCTGAGGAATTGAAATGGAAATATGAAATATGGGGAAAAAACTGAAAATGTACTGGATGCATATCGTTCACTGAACTCCTCTTGCTTCATGTTGCCGTGGTTGATTAACACATCTGGACAGGTGTTTTGCAATGTGACAGGCTGGAGGAAGGAAACTGGATCTGTAGGTGATTTATCACTAAACTGTGTCATAGTGAACTGACCATGTTAGCATAGCGTTGTTGGTAAAAATGCACACTCAGAGTCGGTTGTGGGGGCAATTTTGCTTGCACGTGCACCAGGGACACGCATTGTCTCTGGCACATGGCACATCACTCACCCTGTGTTCTGTGCATGTTCTGCGTTTCACTGAATCATTCAACATGAGGCTACTGGTTAAAGAGTCATTACTACAAATACAGAGAAATTAATATAACAAGCATCAAGCAATACATAAAAATAAACCTTATAATAAACCTGTGGTGAAAATTTTGACATGGGAATGGAATCAACAGCTTTTTCCACATCACAACACTGTCTTACCCCTCCCCTCTATATGGCTCTCATTAATTCTTAGCCCAAACTAAACCTAACCATAATCTAATCTAAAACTGAGCTCAAGTCACAGCTTCACATGTCATCACCTTGCTGTATTTTCTTCATCTGTCCTTTCTTGTGGTGACATCAGTAAGGAAATACCAGAATCCACACAAAAGAGTGAGAAACAAGTATGCATTCAGCCACTCACGACTGCTCTCATTTCCTTTCCTCACTTGTTGTTGAAGTCGACACACACTGCCTGGCTTCAACCACCCCCAGGGTCAAGGGTGATACCCATAATCCCCCAGGCACTGCTTTGAATCCCGTTCCTGCTTCCCTGGTGTAACCTTCAAAGCTCCTGATCAATAAGTTTGAGAAGTTATTTGTGTTATTGTAGCCTGATCTGCATTCCAGCAGTGGGTGAGAAGTTTGCATGTTCAGTGTTACAGTAGCTGCAAAGAACAGAACGCCGGCTGCAAAATGGACCGCTAACGCCCACGCACACACATGAGGGCTGCGGCAAAGTGTGTCACAGCATGGGTGTGCATGTGTGTGTGTGTGTGTGCCCTCCTCCCTTGTTGTAAATCCCCCTACCCGTCACATTAGCCTAATGAAAAGTAATAAGAGCGCTTCAAATGATCTACTCCCTGAGGTTGCCTCAGAGCTGTGTGAAATAAGATAACATTAACCTGAGTTATATGGCCTGCCAAAGGGAAGTGCCATAACAAGACACACACACACACACACACGTGACCACACACACACACACCGACAGACACACACATCCGTCTAATCTTGTGTTTACTCTCCAACTGGGAGTCATGGTGTCACACAGACTCCATAAACTAGCAGCAATATGAAACAATGATAGAGAAACAGAAAAAACATCCATATAGTCTTTTCCTGGCTGCAGGGAGCTGCATGCGTGTGTGTCCAAATATGTGTGTATTACTGGCCACAGCATGTGTTTTTACTGGTTCTCTGTTGGGTTTATTAGTGTTTGATGTTATTGTGTGGTTTTATGTAGAGCATACATGCAGCCATGGGAGCTTGAAGACACTGCACACTGATGTTACACATTGTCGTGTTTTTGTATAAGCGCGTGGTTGTGAGGGAGAGGAGGAGAAGCAAAGGGAGGCGGACAAGAAGGACAGGGAAGAAGAGAGAGAAGATAAAAAGGAGGCAGAGCTGGCGGGGTGAAGGAGAGTGTAAATCTAATGAAGGCGTGCAGCGAGAAAAGACGCGGGGAGAAACACGGAGAGAGTGCACTGGCAGATCACACACGTCATCTGTGATAGTGGAGTAATCAAAGAGAGGCTACATGAAGAGGAAAATGATCTCACACTTTGTACAAGACATTTAGATACAAAGAGACACTCTGCAACATTTGTCACACATGGTGGTGGAGGAGAATAAAGGCTCACATGTAATGTGATTACAACGATTATTAAAAAGATTGCAAATGGACTGAGTCGCAGTTCTCATGCTGTTTGTAAAAGGAGTGCTGACTTTTTCCATTGATCAGGATTACTTATGAAGTCATCATATACTAGTGGAGGTCATTCATTATTCAATTAGGATGTAGAAATTTGGAAAGTGGACTACCATTTCACTCGACTTAATGACCTTTGGTACAAGGTGATTCACAAGTAGCACATTACCTGCTGTTACATGAAAACCTTGGTTTTAGCAGTTATTCTGCCGTGGCCCACTGATATTTGAAACTGATTTGCAAAGAGAAGCCAGTAGTCATGGGGTTCAAGAACAAAAAGCTCACCATTAAAGCCCATTTATACTCCTGCGTAGGGTCTACATGCGTACCTACGCCGTAGGCTACGCATGTAGCCATGCATTTATACTTGTGCGTAGGTGTGTCCGTCTTTTTGCAATTACACCCCCAAATGCTAGTCGGCAGTAGCACTAAAGCGTCCACTGTATTGACTTCTGCTGGCCGACCAGGCTAACTTCCGGTTTAGCGCTCCGCTAACGTAAATGGGGGTAAAATTGTAAACGTGCGGCTGGCGTAGCCTTTTCAAATTTTACCGACCAAATGGATCACATTCTGATAGCGAAACGAGTCATTTCACTCAGGTTGCGACGGTCAAATATATTGATTCACTGTGTTACAGCCGCCGTTTTGGCCGCTAGTAAATGTTACTTCAAAGCACGGGGTACTTCCTGACGGCTTGGAGGCATTGCGAGGCTATCCAGCCGACCAATGACAGAGCTTACGGTCCGCGTCTACTCGATGTGTAGTTACATTTTTGAGGAGGTGCACGTCAGGCGACGGCGTAGCCTCTGTGTAGCCCCGTAGCCTACGTCGTCACCTACGCCATCGATTTGACGCAGAAGTATTAATTGCACTTTAGTTTGGTGAAAGGTGAACTTTCTTTCTGTGACTCTGGAGAAGTTTTATTGAGTCTGAAAATAAAAACCCACCAGTGAAGTCGGGCTATCTCAGCTTAGCTTTTTGGAGCAGCACTGCCAGATATTTTTGAACAAGCTGTAAACGCAATATTGACATGTGATGATCATATTAAGTTGTTTTGGTTGTATATTGTGAATGCTCTGTATAGCGCCTTTTTAGTCTAACACTACATCATCGCATTCACCCAGATTCATACACTGAGTCAGATTATTTCAGCTGCGATTTTGATTTTGACCAGTCTTTTTCAATCTGTCTCTCACAAGAAGGAGAATTATAGGCAAATGCATTTACATTCATTCATTTAACGTATGACTCTTTTTTTGGGTTAAAATTATATTTTTGATTGACCTTAAGTGCAAAGTCCTTGTAAACACAGCAAAAAATACAGCGAGACATTTTTTGAGTGTACATGTGGTCCACCAGGTAAGACACATCAAAACACTTCCTCCTCCATCATCATACATGAAGTTCAAAACAACAGGTAAGTGAATGCAAGGAAAATCCGTAGAGTGCTACATCAAGGAGGAGGATGGAGAGGAAGAGGCAGAGGAGGAGGAGGAGGAGGAGAAATGGATCTGCACTTCAAACCACCTGGTGAAGACCTCTGCGGACGGATCCATCTGTCTCTCTCTCTCTCTTGCTCTCTCTCTCTCTCTCTCTCTCTCTCTCATGCTCTCTTTCTGTCTCGCTCTGACAGATTTATTAAGAGGCAGGGATCAAAATGAGTCCCCAGCTCCCTCCTCTCCTCATCCCTCGCTTCTCTTCTTCATCAGCTGACAGCATCTCCTCCCTTCTTCTCGCTCACTCTCTCCCCTTGTCCCATGGCCCAAGCCTATATTCTTGAGCCCGCAGAGAAAATAAGAGAAATAGGGGATGAAGAAGGAGATGAGGAGGAGGAGTTGGGAGTGGGGAGGATGAATATCTTTTTTCCGTCTCTGTGGACTGCTTTAAAAGATTCTTTGCCATGCACTCACATACACACACACACACACACACACACACAAACCTGTCGCTTTCTTTCCATGAAGTTGTCTTTTCTTATCATCTTTTGAACAGAGTGTGCTTTCAGCAGACTTCAGGGGGGATTTTTTTTAGAAAGAAAATAAAAACCGCATGTCACCAACTGGCGAGCACTGGCTTACTCAGGCAAATGTTATCTTTCCATTTGCCTCACTGATGCTCCATGCTGCATTCCGAACCTATGGCTTGTCAGAAAATACATCCAACGCTGACAAATGGGGGGGATTTCTCAATCACCATTTTCCTGGATTGATGCTTCCCATCAGATTGAACACAGAGGGATGTGAAAAAGGACGACAGAGAAAAAAGCAGCCAGCGCTGTTGAAGTCATTTTAGTATTACGTCTTGTGTCACACTGATACAATGGTGAACATCCTCTTTATATAAGTGGTAGATCATGAGCTGGTGATAATTAAAAAGTAAACATCAACTACCAAAAACAACATTCATGGTCATAATATTCGAATGAATGAATGAATGAACCAAACCAGTGTTTTGTGTGTTTTATTACTATGGTATATGGCAATGGGTCCCAAACTTTTTAGCTTATGACCCATGGTTGCATACGTCAGTGAGTTGTGACAAGAGCCTGAAGAGCCAAAAGGATGTACTAATTCACATGCAAGAAAGAAAACAAAGTGAGTAAATTAAAAGGAGTTTGTGCAGCAAAAATATGTTTTTCCTGCTTCCTATTCTCTTTCTCATCTCACAACCCATCAGATTTATCTTGTTACCCATCGTGGGGGTCCTGACCCCCAGGTTTAGAACTGCTAGTATGTAGCAAGCTGACTGTAAAGTGGTGCGTGCATTAAAAAAAGTGCAAAAGTTCACCACAAACTGGACATTTATGCACATGTAGCTGACCTGCTGTGCTGAGTAAAAGATTCTCTTCTTTATGCCAGCAGGTCATTGGAATACATTAATTGGAGGCGTACCGATTGAGCACTGTCTCTATTTTCCCTATAATTAGTACCAAATTACATTCCAGGAACCATCCAGTGAATTCACAGTTCCTTTCAAAGAAATTATAGGAAACTATGGGACTTAAATTTAACCCTGGAAAAAAGGGGCTTTTCAATTACAGGTTTATAACAAATCATAAGCAACAATGAGTTTTGACACTATCTACCAATAACTGCCAACTGATAAGGTGTTATTTAAACCTGCACAAAAGTTAAACCCTGTTTAATATCCAATGCCATCACATGGCAGGATATAATTTACACTGAACAATTCTCTTACGCCATGTTGCTATATGTCAAATACTTTAGAGAGCTTTTAAATCCTTTATTCTAAATGTATGTAATACAGATGCATATGAAGCTGAGTGGTAAATTCCACAAATAGATATGTTAGGTATCTTCCCCGAAGATAGTCTGCAGGGTTTGACCGCATCATTTTGAAAAAAATCTCTTCCCAAACATGTTGAAAGGGATGAGACAGAGCTGCCAGAGACAAAGGGGGATGAAGACAGAGAGAGACTAGAAACCGGGCTTCCTCCATTACCCCCTGGCCTCTCTGTCTGGCAGTACGCGGGCAGCAGCAGTGGATGGACTCGGCCAGTCACCTATCAAAGCCTGTCTAATGAATAGTCCTCTAATCCCCTCATTGAGATACAGAGAACAGGCTCGCTGCTAATGCTCTCAGACAGAGATGCACTCTTTCTCTCCCTCTCTCTCTCTCACACACATACACAGCCTCACATGTGAACAAGAATTATGCAAAACAAAAAAAAAAACACACACACAATGGACAAACAACACACACCTACACAACATTCACATGCAAACACTGTCTGTGTTTTTGGAATATCATGCAGGTGCCATGGCCTCTCTCGCGCTCATCCACACACAACAGTACAATACAACTCAACAATATTCTGCCTTTGTACTCAGCCGTAAGCCGCCTTAATTATCCCCGAGCAGAGTGGATTTCAAAGAGGGAAGACAAGAGGCCCTCGTCATTTTGGAATCGGTTTAACATGTTTGTTTTATTCCCGGCTCGTTTATGAGCTGGCTCGGCGAGTGAGAAATATGATGTCATTATGTTTAGATTGATGGAGAGAATTATATCCTGCATTCTCTTTCACCCAGCAAATCATTCAAACACTTCTGTTTTGACATCCTGAGCGGAGTCTCTGCGTGTCTGTCTTTCATTTCCCTTTCTCCTTTCTTGCCTTCTTTCTGACTCCCTTTCACTTTTTTTTTATACCCGTTGTTTATCCACCCAAACATGAAATAAACACACCCATCTCATCTTTCACTCCCTTTCCACTCTGTTTTTTTTTCTCTTTCATCCTGGCTGTGCGTTTAGGCCAGATATCAAATAAACAGAGACAAAGCAGCCAATTTACCCCCCCTTCCTTCCCCAACCATCACTGCCATCTGACCAGGAGTGATGCCACCCACTGGACCTGCTCAATAGGGAGAACTTGAAACAGGGGGAGAAAATTTGTCACTTCAGCTTTGGGCATCGAATTTTTGGAGTCTCCTGTTTCCACTCTGAAATTTCATAAAATTTGAAGAAAGCCAAGCTAGGGGAGGGGCACAAGGGACACACTGAGCAGTGTGAAATGTCAGCCAGGAACTAGGTAGCCAGCCCCGGACCTAAAATGGAAGAAAACACAGCTGGGAAGCAAAAAAAGGGGAGAGGTAGAGGATGGATGATGGTGAAGAAGAGGATGGGAAAGTGCAATGACATTACAGGAGGACAGGAAGGATTAGCAGCAGATGATACAAGTAGCAGAAAAATGAATAACAGATTTGAAAGGCTGTAGAAATTTTTTTAGAGAGAGAAGAGTGAGAGAAAAGAAAATAGAAAAAGGCTGCATTTTATTTATTCTACAGAGCAGTGACCAACAGGAGGTCCAGGGACCTCAGCTCTTTATTTATATTGGCAAAAGCCCCCACACATTATCATCCTGATGAATATTTATTTATATATTTTTCTGGATTTGTTCTACTCTGAGGGGTCCTGTTTGGGTTGGCTGGGCCACAACTGGACCATCTGGTTGTCCTCAGGTCGGTTCTGAAGATCCGGACAGAGCCCAGAACCTCGGCGCACTCTAAAAACATGGAATATTTCTGTGATCCATTATTCATGCGACTAGGGCCGAGCTTGCAGGCGCTAGGCAGGGCAGTGATCTGTAAAGCTGTGCTGGGTTTAGCTACACGGCTGGAGGCGGGTGATGACAAAACAGGGTGAGATTTTTGTTCTTGGAAACATTCCCCAGAATGGCAGAATAACAGCGCTTTCACCTTTGCAGCATTCTGACTAACTGATTTCCTGCCAGATATCCAGGAAGGATTGTTTCTTGAAGCGTTTCTCGGGTGACCCATGAGTTTTTGTGGGTCTGTTGCTGCTAGCGAGCTACAGAAAGTCAGATGATTCACATGAGCATCTTACTAGTCTTTTTTAAAATTTTCTGTGGTAGTAACTTGTTTGTTGTTATATTTGGAACATTTTAAATATTTGCCACAAACATTTCATGTCTCATTTTTCATTAATTTATACATTTTAAAGGACTTTACTGTTTGCAAATGGAGTCTGTTTAAACACACATCTGGCAATGATAGGACTTCCAGTTGTAATCACTTCAATAAATGACGCGTGAAAATGCATGTACTAAAGCTGACATCCATCATTTGTGAACAGAGAAACAACTGGTCTCAGCAGTTTAAATATAAGGCTGAAGACACCTTTGAGCAGCTGAGAGTCACCAGCATTATTCCAGTCCAAATGTCTATTCATTTTAAATCTAATAGAACGTAAGAACCACAAAGCAATTACAGAGCACCTCCCTCTAACACGAATGTACATGAATCATGGACGGATAAATAATAATAAGCAGCCGGGGCTGAGATATTCAGACTTTTACTCCCTAAGCTGAACCATGCTCCAAAAACGCTGATACCTATATTTTCCCATAATAACTGCAGTTTGTAAAGCAGGCTTTTTAAAATGATATATGTGTAGTCTGCAGGCCCCAGCTGATATAACCCTGATGATGTTACTATGACATCATCAGAGGGTATTTCTCAGATGTGACAAAGCTCCTCCACAGTCACAGAAGAGTCACTGGTTCACCAACAAGATACTCAGGGTGTGAATTATACAGTGACAACAGGTATTTTTCCAGGTTAAAAAGAAAACCCAGTACAGCGCAGGCGTAGGCTTAAAATCTTACAATGCTCACAATATCCTCGCATGTTTTACTAATGTGTGCAGCCTGTAGATGATGATAAATCAAATTCATTTCACCAGTTTATTCCATACTACACGACAACTTTTGTCGTCAGAGGTCACTATTCTACAGCAAAACCGCCAGAAAGTGTTGTGTAACAGCAGACCATCATGACCGCTCAGAACAGACCCACACAATGTTGAACCAGAACCGAAGACACCATTGTGAAATACAGTCTGCATTATGATTGCCAACTCCTAATTCTTATCATTTCAACTTTTAAGTTTCAGCTTTTTTTCAGCAAATATCTCCTTTCCTCTTGCTCATGTTGACTGTGAATGACATGTAATCTGCATTCAATAAAGCAGTGGTCATCCACTGTTGGGGTCTAGATCTGCTCAATATAAAAAGTGCAATGAGATGACTTTTGTTATGAATTGGCACTATAGAAATAAAACTGAATACATCTGAAATAACTGGATTTTAACATTTACCTAGCCAGCTAAAACCTGAAATAATAAACTCCAAATTGATGTCAAAATGTGTAGCCTATCTACAATAACTAATCCTCAATTTCACTGCTCATGCCTAAGCACCAATGTTAGCTGACCATTATATAAAATATGAAATGATATAGCCTAGTGGTAATGATATGACAGGGTGGGCTATCAGCTAGCTAACATCAGGTAGCTCATTTAAATTAAAATAAATGCTAATTACAAAACTCTGAAGATAGAAAGGTTAAGTGTATTAATGAAGCTAGATAGCTAACTACTGATATTAACTTACCTGATTGTGGTGGACTGGACTGGAGCAGCTGCAGTTCAACTAATGTCAGGGTTAGGAAATGGTATGGTCCATTTTAGGGGTGTCAGAAATCGTATTTCAAGATTCTTGAATTTAAGGCATGAGTATGGGAAATATAGGCTATTATAATATTTACAATGACAGGTAATAAAGACCCTCCCTGAACTGTTGTTTTTGCCTCTTTTAGGGGGTCCAAGCCTTAATTAGGGGGGGTCAAAAAAAAAAATTAGAACCATGAAGATTTTGCTGTGCATGTCGTTTGATTACTGCCTTCACTGATGATTTACTCGTGTATGTAATTGTTTGTTTACTATTCAAAGAAAGAAAGAGCAATAAGTCAAACACTTGGTACAAATGTGGAGACTTCACAAAGAAGAACAGGGGAGGGGAGAGTGTAAAAGCTGTGTCTGATGATGCTTTCTCAGCCTCTTCATTGTAGTGCTTCACCGATCACAGTGAAAGGTCATTGCTTGGGGTCACATTTGTTAACACGGTGATCAATGTTAATCACAGACTGAACGATCAACACGGATGACCCCAAGCAGCATTAGTCAGAGCCTTTGGGCTGTACTGGCACCAACTGAACATGGCTTTGAGAGTTTAGTTACTAATAAAATCATTGAGGAGAAAGGCTGGGTGATGTGTAGCAATTGCACTTTGGCATTAACCTTATAGGAGTTTAAATGTGATCTAGTGGCATTGCCGCTTTTATAATACAGTGAGAGAAAGAGCTAGAAAGTCATATGGGAGAGCAAAACCACATAAATACTGTGTGAGGTGAAAGAGAAGGTGCATCTAAAAACAACTGGAAGTTAGTTATTGTAGTTGACTGCAATCAGCAGTTACAGCAGTGGTTATGACACACAGCTCATTGAGGCAATTGAGGAACTTTAAAACCCTTTGAGTTATTGCTGCATTTTGCATCATAACTCAAATCTGAATGTGCACAAATATTTTTAGATTGAGTGGGACGTACACTTTCCAAGGATGTCATTATCTTCTATGTCCATTGTGAGTAAATGTCTATAAAATTACAGGAAGCCCTGTCTGGCATCATCAGGTTTCTACATTTTCATCATTATCAGTTAGTAATACTGTGGGTATATCCATGTGTACATTTCAAATTCAGTTTGCTTTCAATGGTACCAGTATGTCAAAATGTAAAGAAATATCGACCGAAATGGGCTCAGGTTGTATCCCTAGCTAACTGAGTTAAAGCATAAAAGTGACAAAATCCATTCATATTAAGTTTCTTTATGTAGCACTATCAAGATATTTTTGACATTACAAAGAGGGGTATCAGATTTTGAAAATCCCTCCTCTAAACTGAGACAGCACTGCTCCATCTAATCAACAACAATCCTCCTCGATTGAGGACCATAGTTCAGCTGCAGACAGTTTTTCTCTCCTCCAGAAGTGCCAGACCCACATTGGGAGTTTCTAAAGAAACCCTGCCTCGCTTTAAAACGCTGTGACGTCGCCACTGACCCAATTCTTGCAACGAACCCGCGAGCAGCCTCATGCGCCGCTGTATCTGCATATATAACAGGAGGGGGTGGGAAAAACAGGGAAAAGAAACTCGCTGCCCCTTTCTCTGCTCGCCCTCAAACATCAGATTCAGTGATGTATGACTATGAGTTTTTTTGACTGCCATAAATTAGAGCTACGGATGAACCTCAAAGTGAGCCCTCCTCTTCTTTTTTTTGTGTGACTCACCCAGTTGTGTGCAGTCATGGTGGGGGGGAAATCAGCTGATGAATATGCTGTCAGTAAAAGACATCTACTCATCACAGAACCAAAGGCCCGCAGACAAATTTAAGGGAAGCTGCTGGCATACGACTGTAGACTATGAGTGTCCATATGCATTTAAAGCAGTGTTTTATTGCTCTGCTAGTCTGTCTTTGCCCACATGATCGCCCAACAGTTCTGTTTTGGGCGCGTCTACACTTATTTTGATTTACAAGTACAAGAAAGTCGTGCTTTGTGAGAGCGTTCCTCTGCACGCTTGTGCGTGTCTGAGAGTTCCTATTTGAGAAAACAAGAAAGTGACAGCAACCAGGAGAGTCAAAGCAAAGAATGGGAATCTGTTTGACGTGCTGAAATCCAGCCTCATCCTCAGCTGTCTGTTTCAGAGATACGGACAGAGAGGAAAGATAAGTAGAGCGTAAATGTGCCTTTAACACATCATATATTCTGGGCTATATCGCCACGCATTTCATCCTCCTCTATCTCTTCCATCTTGACACACACCATACACCAGGCCTGGGAGGTACACAACATGAGGCTCTCAGACATGTTGAGCAAATTAAGTGTAGTTAAACATGAAATGTTGCAGGAAAGATGCTATCAGACTTGTGAACTCAGGAATCACCTCAGGAACCATGAGAAGCCTGTTCCTTGTTACACATATATTATAAATGATTATAAATCAATAGAGCATTTTATGGGATGCTTCTCTTGTAAAGAAGTTATGAGGTAATTTTACATAAATTCATCCTTAAAATTGTCCATTTTACTGCCAAAATCCTTGAAACTTCTGTAGGTATATATATCAGCAGCTCTTAAAGACATGATAAGACAAAGGTTTTGAGCAAAGACAAACATCTTTTTAATCCGCACAAAAACGACAAGTTTTGTGTGGGATTATTTCTTGGATGGTGACTTCCTAATGTCTTGTCAACATGAGGTTGCCAGGTAACCACGTAAAACAACAACTTGACATCTCTTCACGTTTTTTTATCAGATGCTGGTGTGTGGATTCTGTGAGCTTTGGACAAAGCCAAGCTAGCTATTCCCCCCTGTTTCCAGTCTTTGTGCTAAGCCAAGCTAACTGGCTGCTGGCTGTAGCATGTTTACTGTACATGAAAGTGGAATCAGTTTTCTCATCTCATTCTCAGCAAGAAAGCAAATAACTGTACTTCCCAAAATGTCTATTCCTTTAATAACTATTCCATTAACTCTAACCATCATTTTCAAGAACATCACATCTGTTAATGGCAAAGGCTCTGGACAAAAGACTGAATGACCACTGGAAACAGACAAGATCAGCTGTCTGTGAGCACCAGACCAAAACATCGACTGGAACAAGCTGTTTTACACTCCTGAAGCTGGTGGAAGGATCCTTCATCACATCAAAACTGACAGGTACATATTGGATTTTTAATAAAAGACCAATGTTGGTCTGATTTATCGATGTGATATATCAACCAAACTCTCATATGGGTAGTTTAATAACTCTTTGAGTATTTCATAAAAAATAAACCATTGTCATCTTCTGAGAGACATATACCACTCTCATCACTTACCTGGCTCCAATCTTTTTCGCTGCCATGATGACATAACCATATCTGACAGCCTGACTGAGGTGAAACGATGACTGCCTGAAAAGGTCGACGGTGTGTTTTGCCGTCGCCGCGACAAACAACTCCTCCCACGTGTTGTACCTTTTCTGGCACTTTCTGCAGAACTCCATCACTCCTCCTGTCCAGATCTGTGTCTTATTACTTATTACTAACTTAGAAATGTGGGTTACATATGGGCCTAAGTGGGTGTGAAAGAGAATGTTTATCAGTTGAATGCATTCTATGCCTGCAGAGGTGGAGCTGCGTGTGCGTGTGCATACATGAATGTGTCTGTCTATGTAAGCGCATGCCTCCATATGTTGCTGCGCTCAGCAGGGGGGCATGTCAGGATGTCCTACCCCAACAGCTGGAGGAGACCAACTGTGCAGCAGACACAGGGGTGGGTCGCAGCCCATCATCACACCCAGTACACAACCGGACTGAGCCATTTTGCAGTAATGTAGTGTGGTGAACCACGACGTCCTCTTCAATCACTCCTGACCAAAGTCGTTCTTTTTAGAGGACACTGTGTGCGAGCTTGCTCCAAGTGCAACTCGAGGAGGCGACACCGTAGAGGGAAAAAGGCCTGGAAAAGCTCCAGGATTACAAAGCAAGCGTCATTGTACAGTCTCTGGGCCGCAGTGCAAGTGTTTGTGTTTCTCATTTGAGTTTGGTTTGCGGCGGGGGCTGAGTCAGATGGGAAATATTGGATACTACCCCCATGGCTCGGCACTTGTCTCGTAAATCTAGCGTTCCCCTGTCATTCTCCTACTCCTTTAGCTATCCCATTGGTGACATTCAGTCTCCTCACCCCATGTGGGTGTGCTGCCCGCTCATTATTATGTTTTCCTCTTTGCTTTTGTCTTTGTTTCACAACTTCTCCCCCGCTATCTCCCTCAGTCTCCCGCAGTGACTTCCGCTTCCCCGGAGTTTCCCTCTGCCAGGCTGTCCATAAACAAAACACTGAAGATGCTTCAGGAAATAATTAACACCCTGATACAGAAACTAGCTGGGCGTTGCTGAAGAGCAGAGGAGAAGAACAATCTCGACCATGCTTTTCATTTACAGAAACTAGACAATCATATCTGACATATTTATCACTTTGACACACAGCAGCATGGCAGCAGGCCTCTCTACATCCCCCACTTTTATGTAGGCAGTTTTATAGACTGTGTCATGAATAGAGAGGATCCTGACTCTGGAATAAACACATTATTGTAAACATAAAATAAAAATAAAACTTAAAAAATCTAGTTAAATCAATTAGAACAAAAACAAAGGAGGAGTTCCCTGGTCAACGAATGGACTAGTAATTGGTCGTTAGGTCTGCACATTTATTTCTGTCTGGCTTATGATTGGTCTACTCCCTGACCAGAGTCCAAAGAGCAGCAGGCACATGATTGCATAATCACAGAAATATTGGCGACTCTCTTCAAGGGAGCAGAGCTAATAAGGTCTTTCCAAAAAGTAGCTTGTTGCCAACACTGATGCTGGTTCTTGCCCACTCAGAGCCTTGAATCTTAGACATGGTTTCCACAAATATGCCCCCCAAAAAACAGAAAATTATGCACAATAGCTGCTGTATCATAGTTTACCTTTCCTTCATTCAAATTTCAAGTTCATGTTCTACTTTCTGTGTGTACATGCAAGTACGAGCGTGTTAGTGTACAAACGTGGGCATTTCTGTCCGTGTTCTTGCGTTTTCAAGCAAATGTGTAGTTGTTAGTTACTTTGCGTGTGTGTGTGCGTTACTGTGTGAGTGTGTGGGGACCAACTTCTGATAATTACAGCAAGAGAGCATGTGGCTTTGTGCAGCTCTACTTTGGCCATTCAGTCCAACGCAACCGTGACGGGCAGTTGAACCATTCAGCAAGCGCTCAGAAGGCCTGTATTCATGCATGGCCCTTAGAATTACACACACACACACACACACACACACATAACACAACATATGCCATATGCAAACACACACACACACACACATACAGATCCAATCTCAAAATATGGTATGCATGGACTCAATTTCACCCTAATTCACCCAACGTACAAACACACAGAAACTCGCTCTGCTGGTTTCTGTTGTATACACATTCACTTCGATATAAACACACATGAAACAGGAGACGCTAGTGATTCAATCAACAAAAAGAAACACACACACACACACACACACATTTCCAGAGGCCCTCAAAGGCAGCCCTTACTTGTTTTGTCTGCAGTGTAGCTAAGTAGAATTTACGCTAAAATAACTTCAAAGGCTCTGAAGGAGGGGCCACTCCGAGGAGTATGGGTAATTAGGACTGTGGAGGAGAGAGAAAAGAGAGAGGGAGAAGATGAGTGAAAGGGGGGAAAGGGAGAAGGATCCTCTCAGCCACAATGGATGAATAGGAGGAGAGATGGTTTAGAGAGAAACGACAAGGGGTGGAAACTGGGAGCACTTCATGATAACACTTGAGCACCCACACACACATAAACACACACACATGTACACAGATTGGGTGGTGTGATAGCACGCCACGAGACAGGAAATTTTGACTGTGGAATTCACTCCCAGTTGTAAACATGACGCCGGATATATAGACGCAACCACACACACGAAGCAAGTCGTACAATCAGGTGGAAGCAGATAAACACTGGTGTAGACCAAAAGCAGACATTTCTCTCTCTCACACACAGACACACACACACACACACACAAAGTGCTCCTAATGGCAACAGTGCAAACAGCAGGGTATTTTCAGCCAGCCGTGCAGCCAGTCCACCCAGCCATCACAAGAGCCCTCGCCACCAGCTAATGCACTGCTATTTATAGCCCGTAAACAACACTAAACATGTCAAGATTGTCCCTTATCGCCACCTGTACAAATAAAGCCAGAATACTAAATGCTATTGTGAACAAAATGAAGTTCCCTACCATTTAAAATGAGTGCTACATTCATATGAAACTGTTAACATATCTTGGAGCGAGCTGTTTCTGCCTTTAAAAAATGTTTACCTAAAAAAGCAGCCGACAGAGAAAATGCTGAATTGAAGCTTGGAAAAGAAAGCTTATGGAGAAAAGGGAATCAGTCTGTGTGTGTGTGTGTGTGTGTGTGTGAGCGCGAGGAAGGAGAAAGTGGATGCAGACGGAGGGATGAGAGTGCCCTCTGTTGACTGAGCTGGGTTTAACAAAAAGAGAGACACACACACACACACACACACAGGCGCATGACAAGCAGTAGTGTGTTTAGTTACTCTTTTGTGTGAAAGCTAACACACACACACAGACCACCGCTACCTCGACAATACACACATGCAAAAAAACAAACAACAAAAATCGGCTACATCCAGACTGGGGAATAAAGATTGTGGCACAAGAATGACGCTGTGTGTGGAGGGAAAAGCATGCAACCTTGCATGTGTGTGTGTGTGTGTGTTGTGTATTCGTGTGTATATAAACCGTGTTGGACCATCAGCCGTTCTGCAGATTTCTGGAACCCTGCTGAGCTGCAGTTGTCTGAGTGACATGTGTTGGTTGAGCCCCAAAGCCCCTTCAACTAAAATCACTTATCCTCACCCACCCAACCACACACACAAACACACACACAGTCTGCAACTGTTGCATATTAAAGTGGCATCCAGCAGTTTCCTGATGGGATCAGAGCAGAGGCAGGCAGTTTGATGGATGACGTCAGCTGCTGCTGCTTTAACGTCAACTGCGCTGACATCACGGTGTCTGCTTGGCTCCTCCTCTTGTCCTGTTAAGTTTAGGTTCTGTTGGATTTTGAAGCACAATGCTCCACAAAACACATACGTATTTAACTGTTTTATATGGGTTTGCAATTCAATTTCAAGAAAACTCATTTTCTTCAAATGTTTTTGAAGGGTTTGTTTTTTTTTGTAGTTCATTCCTATAAATTGTGTTAATGTTTTACTAAATAAAATAATTTCATGGATGAGATCTGGGAAATGGTAATATTGGTAGGACAATCTAACTTTTCAACTCAGCTTCTAACCAATCAGCAAGTTTTCTTTTTTCCTGACACTGAAAGTCGTCTCCAATTAATTACTGAAAAGGGAAATTAAAATGTGATGGATCAATTATCGTCACCTGCTGAGCTGAATCAGACAGACGCTGAGACTTCTCATCTCGTCACCCATCAGTCACTAGTTGACTGTCTAAAACATCACCTCGCACATCAAATATGTGGCGATTGCTGTATTATATAGCACTTGCCGCATGTTATACATCCTAAAAGTGCAATAACCTCTACTGCCAGCAACTTTTTTATGGACAACACGGCAGCTCTGACTCTGCCGAGGTCACTGTAGTTACGCTGAAGAAAATGGAAATAAATGGTCTTGAAGCCTGAAAACACCATTCAGGTCGCAGTTGTGTGCGAGTAAATTAAAACTGATTAAATACAGAAAAACGTAGCTGAAATACATCCTGCGTAGGCAACCTGTAAACTGTTGGCTTTCACTACTATAGCAGGTACAGTCAGGTTTCACTTTGATTCCTATTATTATATACTGACTGGCAAAGGTTAGATTTTAATGAAAATGCCACTTTTCTGCTCACTTAGGTTTATCGAGCATAAAGGTTCAGTCTAGACTGGTGTGATTCCACCCGAAGCACTTCAGTCTTCTGTTTGCTAACCGATTCTTTCACTCCAAACCGGGGAAACGTTCTTTTATCACTCTTCCACATACACAGATATCACCTGTACAAACAAACAAACAAACAAAACACACACAGGCAGGTGGCGTCATCTGGGTGACAAGTTGACAGTGAAACAGTGAGTCTGGCTCCGAGGGGGGCGTCTGCTGTCATATTTAGAGCACACACACACACACTAACACACCTGTTACATAACACCGCTGCAGCCTAAAAGCCTCGTACCCTCCAACGTGACATTTCTCACTTGTGGCAGCTACTGTGATCGCCGACTTTGATGTTTGACAAGACAAAAGTAATTACAGCTATTCAAACCCCATGTTGTGACTCCATTGTTGCTCTGATCCACGAGGCTGCTCAGCTTTTTTCGGATTTCTCAAACCGGAGCGTTCTGCAGATGTGAGTTTTTGTCCGACAGCGGTGGTGATAAGCGCTCTCAGCTTGTCATAGCTGTGCCCTGGGTTGGAGTTTGTCTTCTGTGAAATATCCAAATGTCACTTTTCAACACCTCCCCCATCCCATCTTCTCTTCCTCTGTCATCCCCCTCTCCCTATATTCCTGTCACTCTGTCTCACGCGCCCCAACTATCAAAGCTTCCACTGTTTACTTTTCTGTTTCGTCTTTTCCCTTCCATCTCTCATTGTGACTTTCATTTTCTCTCTTTCTTGCTTTTTTCCCACCATTCTCTCTCTCGCTCTTTGTCTCTTTGATGTTGATGCGGCGCTGACACAGACCCACTCCAGACTCAACTCCCCTTGAATGTTAATGGAGTGCGGATGTGCGTGCGGGTTTGCATGCATTTGAGAATGTTGTCTTTCTGTGTCTATGGATGCATTCATTGTGCATGCTCATGTTTTGTATGTGCTCCTTGTCATCTCCATCCAGGGAGGTTATTGGTTTTCAACTTTAATCAATTCTGTTTTTAAAAAAAACATTGTCTTGCTTTAATTGTCTTATTTGGATTTTAACCCTTTGTGTAAAAATGTTATGTGATCAAAGCATCTTTAAAGGTCAAATCAATATTTTTTATTAACAATAGATCATATGACTAGGGGTATTGTGAAAGCTGACAAACCCACAGAGAATTTACAACAGCAGCTCAGTCTTACGGAGCATTGTAGCATCTACGGCCTGCAACTTTACTGTTTTGACTCTCACTACTGGTTTTCAGCAACATAAAAAAAAAAACTACACGTTACCTTCCCAGCACAAAACCGCCAGCAGACAGAGTTTGCAACTAACTAGCATTTAGCAGATGACGAGACGATATTTGCTTCAGGAATTGGCGGAGACAAAAAAACAAGGAGGAGCATGACTATTTGACTTGAATTGGTAAATGAGATTAGAAAATGAATGCCACTGTTGCGCTGTCTGCTAAACAGGCAACTGTTTGCTTACATGTTTGCCAAATCAACTTTACTTGAATGAAGAATGACACTTCTCACGTGTTAAAATTGGCACAGGTGTTTAAAATAATTTAGATCCACTGTGAATTCTCACCACTTCCTCTATTTCCATTACCACAGAATATCCTTTTCTTTGTCTTGTATTTTTAACGTTTGCTGCAGGTTCCGCACTGGGATCATTACAATTTCTGTGAAAATTTCTGTTAATCAGCAAATGAGAAAATAAGTGAGCAACTGGCCCTTGATAATCAGACAAAACACACTAAAATCAATTTGAGTGTTTATTTTTTGGCAAAGCTATGCTGGTGGTTTTGACATCTTCCACATGTGTTCAAGCTGAGTCCAGTTCCCGGGGTCTCTGGAGTACACCTTGTGTAGTAGCTACATCCAACTTTTCCTCCCCAGGCCTCCACACAAGGGGCCAGTGAGCTAGAGTTTAGTGAAAACCCACATGCACTCCTTACACTGTCTTACACACAACAAACAGGACACACAGTTGGACATGAAGGTGAGCTCTGCAATCATTGTCCATTTGTCTAGAGTGACGTACATCTCTGACCTAGTATGTTACACACACAGATCTCTTTTTCCATTCTTCCTCTTTTCCCAAAGAACAAATTTCCCTTTTGTAACCTTTTAACCCTTCTTTCTTTTTTTCCTTGCTTCCATCCTTCACTTCTCTCTGTCAGAACACCTGCAAAGTGTTGCTGCAAGCTCAAGTAAAGTCTGATTATTATTTTTTTTTTTTGCCATTATCAGAGCGCCTGCTTCCCCTCATTTCCACACAAATGGCTTGTCGGCCGGTGGCGCGGTGCCACAACCAATGCCAGTCTTTGTAGCTCTTCCAGGTGGGTGATTTATGCGTGGCGCTGAGCCCCCAAAGCGCCACCAAGCCTCTGTTGTCTTCCTTCTGCCAGGCTTGGCCCCCAATGGGATATAAATCCTTCTCAGACGCCACCGCCGACGCCAGCGAACAAACAAACTTTTTCTCTCTTCTTGTTTTCTTTATTTGGAAATATATCCTCTGTGTTTTATTTTAACTTGAGCAATGGATTGATTTCATCTTCCAGTTTTTGCCCATCTCTCTCCTTATTATCCATCAGTTACATTTTGGCATTTAGCTGACACAAAATTCAATTTGAAGAAACATCAAACAGCTACTTTGATTGATTTTTCAACGCTGATCCAAAACATATTTCTGTATTGAAGCTGCTGATGTTTCATGGACATTTAAGACCTTTAAATCTGACCATGCAAAATATTTTATTATAATCATTATAATTTTATTCTTGTTATGATGGAAAATGATAATTTAGGGGAAATGCACATGTACATTTTTCTCTGAAAACATAATTTTATGTGTTCATATTGGCAAGTTTGGTGATCGTTAAATGGGTATCATAGTTTGTTGCAACATCATTGGTTCAAATGATGCTCAGAAGATTACCATTTGGTTTGAATTACAATGTCATACAGTCAGCAACGCCAATTGAACTATAAAAAGGCTCCAGAATTGAGAATAAGAATCTTTATGAGACCAACTTAAGAGACAGTCAGGACCACAGTGTATCTGCCAGTGCTTTCACACGCTTCAGGTATGATGAAGATGAGAGCCCACACCGAGAGGAAGAGGAGGACTGAATAAAAAGTCCAGCATATAGAGGGGAGGTTAATGGGTTCAAACTGGCCTGATCCATTCTGTTTTCAGCTAAACACACTTCTAATTGTTCACAATGTACGCACTCTAACCATGTTGTCATTTCTCTTTCCATAAAAACATGGAATAACATCTGAGTCATGGAATATGGTAGATTGCATAGTCTATACATTCACATGGACAAACATACAGTCGCTCATACACACACACACAGTACCGTCATGAAATAAAGATCGGGGGTTGAGTTCATGCTTTTGTTTTCATAGCCTGAGTGAGCTGTGCAAAGCGCTGCACTGTAATTTTTAATGATATTTATGACCGTGCACACGCACATCTGTCTCCAGCTGTCAACTCAGACACACATTCATGTATGAGGACATGCAAAGTTGCATACACACTGACATACAAATGTGCGCAGGCTTGCATAGCCACACACAGACCTACGCTGCTATAAAAACACAAACACACACACCAGCCAATGCAATATGCATGTCGGCATAATAAATGGAGATGGCAAGTGGTGTTACTGCAGACAGGCTTTCAGAGAGAAAGAGGGAGATCAGGACAGGCTTGCAGGGTCAGAGGGTAGAAAGTGCAGAAATACTAACACAATGCAAAAAAGTCAAGGGATTTGGACAAAAGATGGAAATAATTAAAGCTGAAATGAAAAACTGTAAAGATAGAACAAGGAAATAGTGGGTTGAAGAAGAAGTAGAGGGGCTGTGGTTGGAGTTTCGCACTATGGAATAATAGATGGATATCTGTGAGTGTGTGTGTGTGTGTGTGTGTGTGTGTGTGTGTGTGTATTCGCTCTCAATGGGACCAGATGAAGTATTCCTCAGTGTCCGTGGCAATCGACCAGAGCAGCGCAGCTCCAATGATGGATACCACCGCACTAATCGCTCCTCCGATGCCTTCTGTTTCTCTCACACATACTTTGCTTCCCTCTCACTCATTCATTTATCTCTCCCTCTTTTTCCTCCCTCACTCACTCCTCCCTTCCAACGCTGCGGCACACAAACAGAAACAAATCACAGATTTAATGAAATTAGGTTGGGAGGGCGACCAGCCAGAGGGGCGTTTGTTTCAAGGTCTCCTGACAGCTGTCGCAGTGGCGCACCTCGGCCACCTGACTGACTCCATGGCCCGACGTGACTCCTCTGAAGAAAGTTCCAGACATAATCATCTTTTCATACATGGAAAACTGCACCCAGCCATGCAGCTGCAACATTTGCCCTTTGGGGAGGATAAATCATTAAGGCAGTGGTTCCAAAAGTGGAGTGCGGGGGTCCTTGAGGGGGGGATCCAGAATCTTCATGGTCTGTATGTGAATGACTTTATTTTTTAGTTTGTTGCTCAGTCAAACAACATCTAAGGCTGAGACCAGACTGGTTATTGAATCCTACATGCTGTCACATTTATTTAAAATTCTGGCTAACTTTTGAACGTGAGTAAAAATGAAATATTCAATCTGTAATGATCCATTCAAATTTAAAGTTCACAGTTCATAAGTACAAAACAGCCGTGCTTTGTATTTTTAGCGAGGGGCATTTTTAAATGCAATGTCTGTCCCATTTCAAGCTCAGTAGCCCAGTCAAGGCAAGGCAAGTTTATTTGTATAGCACATTTCAACAACAAGGTAATTCAAAGTGCTTTACATAAAACATAAAAGCAACAGGGAAATATAAAAAAGTTTAAAAGCAACATAGGGAAATTGAAAAAATACACATTAAAATATAATAAAAGTTACAGTGCAGTGTACAATCAGGGTTAAAAGAGTTAAATGGAAAATAAAAACAGGCTGAGGAGTTGAGCAAATAATTGAGTTACAATTATTTTGAAAAGAGAATAAACAGAGAAGTACACTTGATCTACTCTCTCTAGATAGTCTGTACTCGGGTCCATAGCAATCTTTGGGTCCACTGAAACTCGAAAAACCTTTGGACACTACAGAGAAATCAGGACATGTCTGTCCGCAGGCCACTTTGATCCAGTTATACTCTGGACCCACTTGCGCTTTTACAGGTGAGCAGAGGGTCCTGCAAGGCGCGCGATTTAAGACCACTTCCTTCACTCTGTTCAATCTCACTCTCTTTATCTTTTCACTCAATTACCCACTAATTTCTCACCATGTAAATATTTAATTTCAGTCAGTAAACTAGGCTATTGTTGTTCTTCTTCTATTGTAGTTACGGTTTAGGTTACATGAGCAGCATTTGAATTAATTTTCAAGGAAACACAATAGTGATGATTAAAGACAGATCATAATGCAAGTCCTGAAGTCCCAAGCACAGATTCTTGTGTGTCCCTGTAGAAATGAACATATTTCTTTAAACAAAAAAAACCCAGCTGCAGTTAATGTGGAAAAAGCAAAGCAACAGAGGAAAATTGCTAAATTTGTGTGAGATGGTGGTTGGGGAGTCGAGCACCGTCAACTCTGAGACTGGGGGAAAAAATGAACTTCACAAGAGTGATGTGATCTTCAGGTGAGCTGTGGTTCTGCACTGAAGCTTGATGTGTTGCGTTGTAAAACGCTCTATTTCACTGTTTGCTTTGCTGGTTTTTCCTCCCGCTCTGTTATGTCAATCACAAATCCATTCGTAAAGTTCAAATCAAACAGCTACTGAATTAAATGAAAAAAGGAATAATAAAGCATCAGTGAACTCCTTCTGCTGGGATATCATCTCACAATTGTCAACACCAACTACACAGACTGGAACATACTCACTCAAACGTGATCTCGATCTGCCATGTCGCAATAAAAATATAAAGTATGTATATATTATATGCCTCCCAATCAAGCTCAAAGGTAGGGCCTAATTTGTGTTTCTGCCCTTTGGGATGCCATCTGACCAAGTAAGAATCCGGGGTCTGATACACACAGTCCTTGATGTGGAAAAGTTTAGGAACCATTACCGTCAGTCTCCAACAAACATACTTTAGACAGATTGTGTAAGTGTCCTTTCTGAAACAAGCGGGTGCTCTTGCATGCGGTCAATTTCTTTAGTGTATCCTCGTAGCACAAAGGCCTACAGTTCCTGCAGGACCCCTGGGTGTGAGCTGGATGTTCATGCTGACAGCGGAGAGATGGAGGGGGTGGGAAGAGCAGAGCAGGACAGCGGGTGGGGTGGCAGAGGGTCTCTTCTGATCTCCCATAATCCCCCACTTCGTTTTGGACCCACTCGAAAGCTCTCGCTTGAACAAATACACACTCCTCCGACTGTCTAGCTTTTCAGCCCCCCCCCCCCCCATTTCTCCTTTCTCCTTCTTGTTTTCTCCCCCTCCCTCATCCTTCTATCTCACGGCCCCATGGAGGGACTGCCACCAGCACTGTTTTCCTTCCTTCATTTTTTTGCCTTCTCTGTTTGTTTTCCAAAATAAAAGGCTCATTCAGTGGTGCAGTAAGTGTGTGTGTGTGTGTGTGTGTGTGTGTGTGTCTTGCCAGTAGAACCTTAATGACCTGAGTTCCACTTTGCCCAGCTGTCTCTGCATCAGCATTTAATCTGCACAAAGGCTACAAGACCACCCCAATGGGTCACACCACACACACACACACACACACACCTTGCTCACTAGGTAATTATGAACCAAGGGAGGGAACAGGAGAACAGTCATCCTTTCCTATCCCCCCTCCCACCTTCTCTCCGTCTGTGCTTCCCTAAGTCTATTCCCAAGGTTGAACAGAAGCAATAAGTGTGTGTGTGTGTGTGTGTGTGTGTGTGTGTGTGTGTGTGTGTGTGTGTGTGTGGGTTTTTAAAGCAAACTTTGTGAATTATGAGGAGTAGGGGAGGCTGCGCTGCAACTTAAAGAGCTGAGTTAGCAGATGGGAGACAATGCACCTCAGGGAGACGGCGGGGAGAGAAATGAAGGCCTGGAGATCAAATCAAGACCTCGAGTATCTCATTCGGAGAGCAGAGGAAGTGCATCGCATTAGGGGGGAGACACAAAACAAAAACAAATCGTGTGCATGAAAAAAAAAACGTCCTTGGTGATATTTCCTGTTTTTACAAAGTTGAGTTGAGCTGTTGGCTTAATCGTGCAGCCACACTGCAAGAAACTCTCGCTAACATGTTGTCAGGACTGCAACTCTTTCCCGTGAGCTGAAACAAGCTGACTGATGTTCCTTGGCACAGTTTATCTACAGCAGAGCTTTGGAGTCAACAGAAAAGCTAACAGCCCCCGTCGCTGAGAAGTGAGGTGTAGAATATCAGCGTTTGTGTTGTTTTATTTTGATAGCTGTTGACTTTTATAGTGTAGAAATTCAATTCAGTTCAATTTTATATAGAGTCAGTTCTAAACAGAGGTCAACTCATTGCACTGCTCATACAGAGCAGGTCTAGAGCAGCGTGTGTCGAGCAGGAACATGGGGGCAGCAGGCGGCTCACATCCACAGATCCAGACTACAGCTCTGGAGGCAGATACACCGGCAGAAAGCAACAAAGGGGAGAAAATAATGGGAGAGAGAAGACGTCAAGTTACACGGTACAAGGTAGGTTTATTTGTGACATTACAACAGGTTGTAAAGTGAAAATGAGTTTGTAACTCCCTTCTGCTACGTAGCAGACAATATTCATTAATATAGAAGCAATTGTAAAAATGGTAAACAGAAATAAACTATCATCACTGGAGCAGTGCTGAGGATGAATTTGAGTTTAAGAGTCTGATAGCTTGGAGGAGAAAGCTGCTCTGAAGACTTGTGCATCTCTTCCCAGAAGGCAGCAGCGTGAACAGGCTGTGGCTGGGTGGGTACTGTCCTTTAATATCCTTTAGGCTCTGCGTAAGCACCTCACCTCGCCGATATCACTGATGCTCAGGAGATGGGTACCAATGATCTTCTGAGCAGTTTTAATCACATGCATGTTAGTAACATGCATTAATGGGATATGAATGTCCTGATCAAATGTAACCCTAACTTTCCTTACAGTGGTGCTGGAGGCCAGGAAATATACCTAGAATTACTATATCTTTTGTCAGGTTTCATCCAGGTTATTACATCCTTAGGGCAAGCTTGAAGTTGAGCTAACCAACTGGTTTGATCTGGCTTGATCAACACATTTAATTTGGTTTCATCTCCATAACAATGAAAGTTTATTGAGTGTTTAATATTGCCCAAATGAAGCAAGGTGAATAGGACTGGTCCAAGCACAGAACCTTGTGGAACTCTGTGACTAACTTGAATGAAGGATTCTGCGGAGGTTCAGCAGTGACTCTCTGCCCCTCCCTGCAGCCACATTCCCACTTCCCCAAACCCGTTCATTGCCATTCTCCACCTGTCCAACAGATGCCATCAGACTTTTCCACCTGTCCCATTCACCTGACTCCCTCATCCACCTGCTCACCTGTCTCCACTATACCCTGTAGTACATAACGGATCCTTTTCCACTCATTCCCCACGAGATTATTTGCCTGTAAGCCTATATATATACCATCACTTTGATGTCCCAGTCTGCCCCAGTTGAGTGCGTTTGGGTCCTTCCCCTGTTACCTTGCGCTCACACTCACATCTCACTCATGTTTCTATAGAGTATTTACAAGGGAAGCTCCTATATACATTTAGTTTACATATCGCATGCTGTATGTTAAGCATATTTTGTCAAATGAGTATCAGTAAAGATCAGTCCAATCCCAATATACTGTCAATACACTTACTTTACCTTGGATTACTTAAGTACAAGGAATAGTTCATTTTGAGGAAAATTCTTACTTGCTTTCTTGCTGAAAGTTAGATTAGAATGTTTTTATGCCACTCTCACCTTTCACATTTACTGCTATTCCTTAAATTATTTCACATGTAAAGATAATGGTGTTAACACAGACCATAACCAAGTTAAATATGACTGAATAGAGCTGCATGTTTGGACTTTCCTGTATACGGATGTGGGCAGGAGTCTCTGGTTAGGTAATAAGACTCATTGGAGACATATTATTTCCTAAAGGAGATTTCCATTTTGGTCCTGGGTGTCAGGTGATTGTCAGGAAGCATAATGCTGCACTGATAATGAAAACACCAACAATGAAATGTGGATAAAATAGAATCTAAATTGCGGCATTATGTTTACTGAAATAGATGACCTTGTTTTGAGGAAGCTGTTCTTCATGCTGCGAAAGAGTCAATGTAAGCAAAGCAAAATGGGGACTATCCACAGGCACTGAAAAGCGGAAATGAGGGAGACTCATCATTTGGTGGCTCCTCTGCCTGTGAGTGGTCGCCATTTAATTATACCTGCCTTGATTTTGCAACTGTCCAGCTGCTTGTGTTTTGGACAGTTTTATCAATTTCCTCTCAAAAAATACCCCCCAACTGTAGCTGAGCTCACCTAGGCCTCCGAATGCTTTCTGGGGTTTCTTCTCAAGCAACCCGACAGCATCAGTTGTTTCAGCAAATGCCAATTGTGTGCTTATCCTTAACCAAGTAGTTATTATTTTAAACATGACAAAGATGGTCCCGTAACCTTACTGCCATGGTTATTTAATCCTCTCCATTAACGTTTCAGCCTAAACCTAAACAAACCTAGTGTTGCCAAATCAGACAAATGTTTAATTTTTGCAACAGTAATTTGCAATAGTTTTTTAAGCAAATGACAAATGATGTTGTCATGCTTGAGGGCAGTTACATATGATGCCTATGATGTATATTGTCGATTTGGAGGACTTGCGTCAAAGGCCACATTTAAAGGAAAAGGTGCTTAAAGCTGTTACAAATGGCCATACTCAAAAGGCGGTTGTGCTCACTTGTATGCACAAAAGAACAACAGAACAAGGACAAAAAAAAGGAGTCTGAGACTACTTTCTCGCCTTCGCACACCTGGTCCACCTCTGTAAGAAGTGGGTGTGACTGTCCAATGCTAAACCTGTGTCCATAATAACCATAATAATACGTGTTGCGGCACAAACTCAGCATCAAAAGATGGATTTTGATAAATCAAATGATAATATAAAATTATCTGTATATAAATTATTGACAGGCTACATGTGCCCTAATGGAGTTATGGTGGCATTATCAAATGTTTCCGGCTGCACACACACACACATACACGCACAGTGGGATGGATGTAGCAGTCCCTACAGTGTGATCAAATGGTGGTCCACTGTAGAGAATTGATTGATGCCATGTTGAATGGAGCGGGGAGTGTGTGGCCGTTGTGTTTGTGTGTTATAGAGTCGTTATTGATATCATATGGCTGCTTGCTGCTCAGATCAATAGCTGTTTCTCTTCATGAAGTTGTTTTGACCGCATGTGCTATATGAAACCCATCTATACACCGCCTCAGTCTATACACTCCGCACACATGGGGACCAAGCAGCCAACGCGTACAAAAGCATGGTATTTCTTCTGCATGGGCAATTAAAATTCTCACTCTCTTTTCCTAAACTGGCTCCACAAAACACCAAAGCATGTCTTTTATTATAGCACCATTGTTTTCGCTTTGTGACTCATGTGGGATTTATATGGTCTGAGGTTTACCCTAACAAGTTCAAATGTATGGATAAACCCTGTAGTCCTCTCCTGAACTTTGACCTCACAACCCCGGATCATTCATTCATTCCTGGCTATATAAAGACCCGACTGTCAACTCCTTCCTCACTGTGCTCTCCGTCCTCCACCTCTGCGCCCTAGGTAGACGGGAAGAGAGTCATATGTCGTTTCTTGCTTTTGAAGGATCTGCTTGCTTATAGGTTTTCAAGCTTTTTTTCAATGTTCTGCTTTGTTAGTTGGTTTGTCAGAGAGTTGGCAGGAAATTTGTGAACAAAAATGTAAAATGCATATGATGGAAAGTTGGGGCGCAGGCAAAAGTACAACTAGTTGTTGGTGCAGATCCAAGAGCTTTTAAAAATTTTATTTAAATTGCAAGATAGCATTTTCAGTGTTTTCTTATGTACTACAGTACTGCATTTACTTTGAAGAACAACCATGCAACATAAGTGTGGTCCCTATTAATTTTCTATGGAACACAAGTGAGTCATTGTGGGATTCCATGTGACAAAGTTACTAACTTCAAGCAAATCAGGGCAAAATTCACCTGCGGCTCCACAGTGATTAGCAGTCAAATTGAAAACCAAACAGTGTTGCAGAAGCGATGGGACAGGAGGTTTTGTCTTCACCTGCTGTGGACGAATGTCTGTGAAAGGGGGAGTTCATCATTGTATTTTCTAGGATGCCTCTTTTATATGTCTCTTGCCTACAAGACCACAAAAACTTATGAAAGTGCTGTCTGGCACAAAGTCACATAAATTGGTGGGGAAAGTGGTTTGTTGCTTATTTACACAACATCAGCTAAAGAGCAAGCTACTCACTAGCTTGTGAGAATTGACACAAGCTAAAAGTGGCGCTAAAGTTTGCTTACTCATCTGGTTCTGGATCATTACTGGTGTTCTTATGAAGACAGGAGCTACTGTTATCAGTTACTTCAGATAAAATTGTGTTTGTTAGAAATGTGTCAGATCGACATTTTGATTTTGATGATTCACATTAAATCCTGCAGATTTTACACAGCTCAGAAATATTGCTTGTGAAACACAGGTAAGCCAATAAGGGTAAAGGTGAACATGAGGAGCTGCAGACACATCTGGCTGAGACATTAGACCCCCGTTGGCCCGTCACCCAGCCAAAGCTGAGAGATGGATAACCCTGAGCTGGACCTGAGTCAAAAACACAGAACTTCCATCCTCAGTCAGATCTCTCTGTACTAAAAAGTGTCCTCTGGCCAAGCAACATATCTGCTGGGAATACATCTCATGTTCAGTCACTTCAAACATCTACTGGCTTCCCCTCACACATGAACACATAAATAGTAACGTTGCTGCAACAGCAAGCCTTTTCATAAAGTAGTCTTATTACAGCTTCTCCATGTCTGTTTTCATCCATGGCGGCCGGTTGCTTTCCCTCCCATCAGCAGCTCCAGCTATGCACTGTACAAACATGGCACTGAAAAGCCATCCATCACCTCCTGCTTCCTGCCTCTAACCCCCCCCCCCCCCACACACACACACATACACACACACCTCAAACCTCTCTTTTCCTGTAATTATGATTGGAACGAGGCAGATAATTCCTGGGGAGAATGTGGATTTTAATTTGAGAGGGACTACTACTTTTGCAGTCTGGGGAAAAGAATGGGTATTAAAATGGTTACAATAAGGAGATGTGAAGGTGTGAGGTGTTTATGGGTCAATAGAAGAGGACGTCTTTATTCATCAAATTTGTTTATGCTACCTTTTTATGATTCAATATTCTTTTAAAGTTGCTTCTAGGGTCATATTTTTCATTTTCATGTGTGTCTGCCACCACGGGCCCTTATCAGTGTGTCCGCATACTGCTCCCTCCTAATGAATGAACAGTTCATTTAATCATAGCAATTTAGCTCTTCATCCATCAAAGTCACTCTGACTGACAGTGATGAAGTATGAAACGTCTCTCACTGCCGCTGCCAAGACTAAAATCTGGTTGAGGTTGATAGATCTATCTAGCTGTGGGCTGGATGGGGGGGGGGGGTATGTTGTTTTCACACCGGGCCTGTCAAACCGGCGCAGCCCAGGGGTGAAGCAGGTAACGTATTCGCACAGGCATCCGGGCCTCGGGGCTACAACCTCAACCTGCGCTGACCCGGGCTCCTGTCAGATGGAGAGAACATCAAAACCAAGTTTCTGACAGCAGACAATGACACAGCTGCCACGGTAAGATTTCCCATTTAATGAGGTTTGAATCAGGGCAATTGTTTTACGTTTTTTGGAAAATGTTTTTGAGCATGATAACTTTTGAACCTAGGTGTATTTATGCCTCTGAATGGAGTGAATTTGTCTTCCTCTGCTTTGTGCGACAGAATGAATATCTTCATGTGTATTTTTATCATCATTTTGACCAAATACCTGCTAAAGTAAAGACATTCTCCTGCTAATTAGCAAATTACACGCAAAACAAATATGGTGGACATGTTAAACATCAGCATGTCTTACACATCTACCTAACCTGGGGAAGGCTTGGTAGTATTTAACTCTCCCCCAATCAGAATAACAGACCTAATGGGAAAAAGCCATGTGGCCGACCTTGTGCTGCAAGGTTAAAATACAAATCTATTCGTTTCCATGTCTGGGGCCATGCTCGATAACCACACTATAACTCTGAGCCACAAAAGTGGTAAAAAAAAACATAAAAAAGCATTACAGCATATGCGTTTAGCAGCGCACTTCAGTCTGATCGGCAGCCATTGCGGACAGGCTATCCATCCTGTGTTTGCAGAGGCTGCTTTAGCGTAATAATACAAGGTTGCTATCACATTCCCCGCAGTCAGTTCCCATTGTGAACGTCCGTGGCCAGAGAGGGACAGCTGCCAAAGCTTTTCATGCAGCGGCTGCTCGTGTGTCCCAGGCCACGCATGATGGAAGCGGACGGTTGTTGTAAAGAGTCGGAGGCAGGCTGGGTTACCAGGCTGAAAGGCATTCCCTGTAAAATCACAGTGGGCCTTTGGCTTTCTCACACACACTACACAATATAGATAGTCCATCACCTCTTTGGCTGGGAGAGACAGAGTGTGTCTGTGTGTGTTTGTCTGAAGGTTGAGCAGTGTGCGAGAACAGAGAAGTGGCAAGGGTGATACACTATGTGTGTGTGTGTTCATCCATGCATGGCTGTGTATCTGAAAAGAGTGGGGATTGGGAGTTTTAGTGAACATGTACACGCTTTCCCTGACGTCCACACATCCACTCGCTATCTCTCTTTTCCTTCTACCTCTTTGGCTCTGGCTCTCCTGGCGGGCTGGCTGACAGATCCGACCTGGCACTTTGGACTTAGTGTTTTTCAAAGCACAAAACAACTTAGCGGGTTGCGTCGCTACAACATGACCTAGAAAGGCAGGTAAAACGTAAAACACAGGCTTTCAAAGCCCCGCGCTGTCTCACTTTGTCCATTGCTATGGCTCTCTTGCTTCTTATGTCTGCCTCTTCTCCTCTTCTGCTGCTTAATGAGGTGAGGAAAAGAAAAGTCAGAATGTGTAAGCTGGGCCTTGGTGCATGTGTGTAAGTGTGTGTGTTGGCTATGTGTGCATGGAAGGTGAAATACAGCGGCGGAGTGCTTGTTATGACAGGGTAACGAGTGAGACAGGCCAGAAGCAACTGGTCATGGAGAGAAAGAAACACATGCACACTGCTGCACTGACACACACTCACATATCTACAGCACATGCCAGATTTGAATCCCATGCCCACTTGAACCACACACACATTTTCTCACACATAACAGTAATAAATAAGCATGAACAGAGGGATTTTAGGAACAGACCTGGAGCTTTTTCTAATGAGAAAGCCAATACTCTGGCCCCGAACCCAACGTGGGACTGAAATATGGTATTGAGCTTTCCAGCGGGGATAAAAGAGATGGAAAGTTGACCCATAAGTGTCGGAGAATGTACCGCCACAAACGTCTGGGTAAAGAAAATGAATCGTAAATTGTGTCGCCAACCGCACCTTAAGGACGCGTTTCGGTGCACACACCATAGCTCGAGCTGCCTCGTAAAAATACGGCTAATTTTGAGTGACAAGCAGTTCCACTCATGCTAACCGAAATGCGAGTCAGCACTCAATATCAATTAGAGAAAACCCTAAACAGAGGCAAATAAAAAAGTACACGTGAGCAGTATCGACAGGAACTCCAACTCATTACAGGCCCCTGTGAACTGTGGCTACTCAACGATCTAAAATGGCCACAGTGCAAAAGGCAAAAGTTAGTGGCCTAATGAGAAGTGAAGGGTCAATAAACTCCGAGTGCGGTGAAATAGGACAGACTGGCCAAACCGCCACTTGCGTTCTTCTTTCAGCGTGAAGCTCACCGTGAGGGGGGCGACTTATAAACACAATCTGTCGTCAAGTGAGATAGCTTCCTGGAGACGCTCATCAAATACCGACATGCTTGTAAAGACCGTAATGCACACTAATGAAGATCTGATGATGGTAATGATGACTTGTCAGACATTAAATGACACATGGCGACAGACAGAACATATGCTCCTCCATACACCGAGTAAGCACCCTCTGCCAACACACACACTCGTGTGTTTCAGATGTCATTGGTACTGGACTGGGTGGACGTGAGTCAGGATGAGGCTAGGCAGTGGGCTCTTGCGTTCGGGGTGCAGTGGAGGAATGTCAGGCTAAATAAACAGGGTGTCTACTGGAGAACTGAACCAGCCCTCCCAGCTCCTCTACACTCCCTGCAGCCATGAGGAAGGGAGGGTGGAGGAGCAGAGAGAGGCATAGAGAGGCACTTAACACTAAACAGCACTTCATGTGCACACATGTCTGGGAACATGTAGACATACAAGAGTTTGAGCGATATGGACAGCTATCAATGTCTTGAGACTAAAAATGTTTAGTTTTGCTAATGTGTGTCTATTTCTATGTACTTGACCTTTGTTTAATTTCTATTTTCTACCATCGTTATAATGTGCTTTTTTTTATTCTGGTCCCTTTTTCATTGAGTCATCGGTCCAGTGTGACTTATGTGCTCATTTGAGATGTTTCTGTTTTTTATATTGTGTGTTGTAAGCTTGAGAATGCTGCATAATGTCCTGATCCATACGCAGATACGTAGTCTCTAGGGTTAACGTTGTGTTTTATTGCTGCTGTGTATGCTTATATATAAGTATACACAAAAGCAATAACTTTTGTTCCAATCTGTATCAATTTCTTTTTTTCTTAATTTTTTTGCAGAAAAGGTATACAAAAGAAGCCTGATATCACCTTAATCATAGACTACACATTCACCAACATTAGTATTCATTTAGAGTCATTGTATACTAACTTTGTCTGTCTGCTGTTTGTTACTGAGCAGGGAGAGAGCTGAGTTTGTGGGCCTGAAAACAACAACAATGAGCTAAAATAAGCTAAAAAGCTCAGAGGGCTGAGGAAAACTACAGAGCTGGGATATACATTTCTGTGGGTTGGTCACTTTGAGTGACCCCTGTACAGCTAGTTATTTGATTTGATCATGTTTGATCTCTTGTTAAAATAAAAAAAAACAATGATAAGCGCAGTTTTTGTTGACTTTTTTTAGGGTTACTATGGAACATCTGTCCAAGGAGCACAGATGAAAACTAGCCTTTCGGCAAACTCTTGCACTTCTACGGTAATGTTTTTGTAATGCACACAGTCTCTTAAAGTGAACCAGTAAGTGAATAAGTTAATAAAACCAATATTCCGGATAAATCATGGGTTAAAAAACATATTTTTAATCAAATGTAAGTACTTTTAGAAGCATCTGCAGGGAACATCGCTGACAGGTCTGTTAATCTTAACCTTAAGAGTTGACCTCTCCAATACTGTACACAAATACATGATTGCCTCTTGAGAAATATGCAAGAAGTGAGCTTTTACAGTACACCTCTCTCTATTCTCTCTTTCTCTCTCCTCTCTCAGTGTAGTATTGTACATAGGCTCAAACCAGAGCCCCAAAGCTATTTCTACATTCAAATGCATCAGCACCACAGTATATCATCCTGTGGTTTACACAGCACATAAAGGAAGACGGCAGCTGCCCAGTGAAAACATACAGTTGCACATATCAAACACACATCTCAAACACAGCGTCTGTATAATATTTTGAGCCAGCGGCTGAAATTGAGTAATTTCACAGAGTGAAAGCGAAAAACAAAGCAGTGATATTTTTATGTGGGAATATGTCATCTCGTCGTCACTTGACAAGAACCTTTGTTTGTGTGAATGTCTTACTGCAACTGTGTTTACAAACACGGGTGTGTTAGCATTGGAGGTGTGTGCATGTGCATATCTACGAGTTATAAGTGTGTTATCAGAGGGTGTATTCTGGCCGTGGGGGTCTCTACTTTCTCTGTGTTTGACTCCCACATGACTGACACTCCATGCCCTGCTTCTGCTTTGTGTCACTCTGCCACAAACTGACATATTTAGGCAAAGGCGTGAATAATCGTGTGCCTGCAACATTAGCTGAAAGATTGTAAAAGCTCAAGACTGAAACACAAGGAGAGGGGGAGATGAGGGAATTCACCAAAACAGCGATAATAGGGAGTTATATTTGGATTTAGTGTTAAGACAGGCCGAGTGTTGTTATCCTCCCTGCTCTTAAGTGCTCAGTAAGTATGTAGACGTCATATTGAAAACTGTTTCAGAAATCATGTGAGCTAGAAAAATGGAATTGTCTTCTTTTATTTAAATATCTAGTTCATTTAGGTACATTTAAATAAATAATAAAATACATGATGTGTAAAATAAATGATAATTTTATATGTATGATTCAAATCTTAAAATGTTTTCTCCTCTCTTGACTATGACATACCGCATGATCAGAAGTGATACAATTAGATGTAGGGTAATTTGGACCTGGTTCAATTTGGCTTGTTTGTCGAGTCTCGGTTCCTCAGAACAGAGTGGCCCCCAGGGACCTCTAAGACAAGAGGAAACGGTAATCAAAACAATAACTACATGATTGATCATCACTCCGCTCTGCCACTTAGCTAGAAGCCTTGAGCTAACATCCAAGAATCCAAATGTTAGGTCCAATATGCATGTGATGCCTTTATGTGCTGTCAGAAATCTCACAATTACAGCATAAAAATAATTCCAACTTGTTCCCAAAACTTTCAACCACATCTCGAGGCCTTTCTCAGGGTCTTAGGGGATGGATTTGCTCAGTTGTCATAGACATACAGCATATAATTTTGGTCATGTGATAACAGGTGGTCATGTAAGGGTGGATGCTATAATTCTCTGTTCAAAGATGGTCTCTGAAGTTGAATCTGAATGGCCTCCTTCATCTTTCTCTGGCCATCCGCTTGCTTAATTGAAAATTAAAAGTCGGCAACAATACTCTAACATTCCAGGAACTTCAATGTTTTCTGCCAACAACCTCATGTGTTCTTTAAAATTAAATGTCTTACCATATGTCTACAAAATACCTATTTTTAGATCACAGGCCTGGGTCACAAGGTCAACTCCTGCAGAAGAACAGATGAGTGAACAGAACAAACATCTCTGAAGTTGAACTCTGTTGAAGCACAATGAATGCAAAGCACCCCAACACACACACACACACTTCTTAATTAAGTCTTCACCTCCAGTTTGCCTGTGACACATCTTCATGACAGTAAACCCCAGGACAGGGAGGAAGGGGGGGCATCCTTGAAGTGCACTTTCAGCAGCCTGGAATGAGCAGATAAGCGAAAGTAAGTCCGCTAAAAGTGAAATATGGGAAGCGTTGACATGTAACCTGAGTGTGCTTCTCTCAAGAGCCCTGCTGGATCACAGCCCCAGGCTGCATCCAACACGGTGAACGGGGGAATCCTAATGAAGCTGTGAGGACTCAGTCAATACCAGGTCGAGATGAGGGTGAGAGGAGTCTGCAGAGAGAGGGGGAAATGTATAAGGAAGGCAAAAAAAGAAGAAAGGAAATGGATGGATGAAGGGAGAGAAAGAGAGGGAGTAAGCATAAGAAAATAAGGGATGAACATGAGACAGGGAGAGAAACTCAAAATAAAAAAAGGAACTATAATGATAGAGAGCGGGGAGTGGAAAGAAAGCAGAGGAGAAGAGGAGTGAAGAAGGGGAAAGGGAGAGGACGGTAGAACACAAGTTGAAGCAAAGAGAAGAAATGAGAGAGAAAAGGGAAGAGGGCAAAAGAAAGAAAATTAATGTTATAGGGGAAAGAGAGAAAAATCGACAAAGGTGAAAAAAAATATATATATATATATGTATATATATATATATACATACATATATATATATATATATAGAGAGAGAGAGAGAGAGAGAGAGAGCGATATGGAGATGGAGAAAGAGATTGCAGTGGAGAGAGGAGAGTCTAAATCGAAGACACTTAAAGAAAGCCCATTGATTGTGGTCACGGCTGGCTGGGCCCTCCTATTTGGTTAGTCATCTATTTCTCCTGTATGCTGAGATCAAGCCTTTCTCCTCCTCCTCCTCCTCCTCCTCCTCCTCCTCCTCTTTTATCTCTCCATCAGCGATGACTGGACCAACTAGACCTGCAACTTTCTATGGAGAGGAGGGCAAACTTATAATTACTAACTCCAACTTTCTATAAGCTATTCCCTCGAGATCACCATATATGATATTTCTGAATTATTGCTGATACAAATAAAAATCAAATATATACATATATACATATACACAGTATACTTATACACACATATATATGTATGTATAAATGTATATATCGGTCTCAGCAACATCCTCAAGGAGTCTTTCTAAACTGTCAGTGAAAAATTAATGAGGGTGATACAATGCTTTCTCTTGGCAGAAATACAGTACAACCTAGCCAACACTCAACAGCAGTCATACAAAATAATCTCAAGTGAAGTCAATCTTAGCTACATAGCCCAATATCACAAATCACAACATGTCTCAAGGGGCTTTACAATCTATACAGCATACAACACCCCCTGTCCTTAGAACAAATCCTCCGAAAAATCCTTTTAATAAATAAAATAAAATAAAATGGGATAAAATGGAAACCTCAGGAAGAGCAACAGAGGAAAGATTGCCTGTCGACCCCACCAGGTGACGTTTTTAAACTCTTCATTCATCATTTATAATGTCAGGGGCAATTCTGTAATACTGCTGCCTTTAAATGACCTGATCATTTTATCCTCCTGATTACTCTGCCGGTGAAATAAAGTCCCGTTGAGAGGGTCAACCTCTCTCTTTCTCCCCTCTGTGATAGTTGTCCTGTGTGCAAGCCGTTATATTGGCAGTCTATGCAGACATGTGCACTCTCCTCTCTCTCTCTCCGTCCTCTCTTTGGGAGACTTTTCTTTATTTTACCAGGAAGTCTCATTGAGATCAAAAATCTCTTTTACAAGAGAGACTTGGCCAGGGCAGCAGCTATACATAAACACAGCATATTAGAATACTACATACAATCATGACAAAATTCACAAAAAAAAAGCACAAAAATCTATTCAAACACAACGGCCTCTCAAGAAAAACAACCACATGTCTCCTTCACCACATTCTTTATGATGCTCTTAAATTTATCAATTGATTTATTATATTGATACAGTCAGAATTTCCAGCACTCGTGCTGTCACCAACAGAGAGGTTGATTGGCTTGACATGATCTATCCATTGAGAGGGCCCCCTCTTCTGGGTCAGAGCCATTTATTGTCTTTTTGTCTCCCAGCAACTTTCTTTATTTAAAAAAAAAATTGTGTATTCAGCTTATAGGACAGGCTGGTGTAGATCTTCTGCTTCGTGTAGTTTAGTTGAAGAATTTTAGTTAATTTGATTGAATGTAGGGTCAACAATTTTGATTTTGGTTATGAGAAAATACCTGAGATCATCAACATAATTTAGATTACATTCAACTTTATTGTCATTATGCAGAGTAAAAGTACAGAGCTACTTCAAAGAACATCTTAATACCAGGCTGAAAAGCAGTGTTGCAATTGCCCCTTTTATTTTAAAGTTTCAAGTCTGTTTCACTGGTGCATCTGTAACCAGTTTACAGTGATGTTGCAGTTCACTGAATCGTCCTGCAATACACTTTCATATTACTGCCACAAGGTGAGAAGTTAAACCACTGGAGGTCACTAGCAAGACAAGTCCAGAAAACAAAGAAACACAGAAATTTCAGGGCCTTTAAAGATGTTGAAGATTGATACAAAATTGTAGTTATTGGTCCAAATGTGTTGTGGTCTGACACAACGCACAAGATCTTTAATGATAAGATAATTCCTTTCACTTTCAGCATTTTCGGACACTGGTGGATTGTCTTTCTTTACTCTTTCTAAATGAAGTTATTCCACAGAAATACTTGACACACAAAGAAAGAAAGTGAATGACTTCACACCACTGGCAAACATTTAATTTTTTTTTTTATAAGAGCAAGTCTTTAGCTCCTTACCAGACTACGTCATGCTAAGATGGACATTTCAGTGCAAGCAGGAGCAAACACAAATTAAAACAGAGAGTAAAATCAATTACGACATCGAGAATTTTTCAAAACATCTATGGATCCTGGGGGAGAAATAATCAGTGTTTTCCTGCCTCCATTCAGCAAAAGTTCATGAAGGCAGATTGGGATCAAAGCGCCACAGTCAGCTGTATCCCATCATGAAATCATCCAATTAACACCAATAAGACCCTGTGATCGGGAAGAAGGGAGGAACAGACAGGGAGAGGGGCGTAGAAAAGATAGAAATAAGACCGGGGAATGAGAAAAGACAAGAATTGTTAACTGTGTAAATACAGTTGGAAAATGCAGTTATAGCAGAAGTGGGACAAAGGGAGGAATACATATATAGAGAGAGGCCTATGATAGAAAAAAAGCTGCCAGGTATGAGAGGCCTGAAGAAGAAAAAAAAAGATTTTCAGGTATGAGAGGCCTGAAGAAGAAAAAAAAAGGTCTGTCTTGGTTAGAACATAAAATTGAAGTGGCAGCTATTGAGGTCTCTCAATTATAGATTCCATCATGGCCTGACAAGGTTGAGTTACCACTGCTGGAAAATGCTCACACACACACACACACACTCAGTCACACATGAGCCTCAACACCTTACTGCTGCCCTCACTCACACTAATAAGCCTTTTGATCCCATGCTGAACAGATACACGTCTATAAACCCATGATACTGTATCATGTGGTTATTGAGATACTTAGCCATCTGAGCCATAGATAAATTGGGTGTAAACGGTGTATGTGTGTGTGCGTATAACCTCTGTGGACAAAAACTCGTGAAAACCCTTCCTTCCAACCCGACTTACTGAGCAATTAGGCACCATGGACATGGGGTAACAGGATTACAAAGCATAAACGCACACTGTAGCCTATCCATTTGGAGGAAGCAGCTCAGCTACACTGATACACTGTATATTATATAACATCCATTCTTCCATTAGCAAAGCATACAAAATACCGTAAATCCATGTCCCTGAGGTCAGGTATTACCCATTTCTGTTTATTTTGGGGCCTCCCTGCTGTAGTTTTAACATATTTTGTGTGTAACTCGTGTGTGTGTGTTTATGTGTGTGTGTGTATGTGTGTGTGTGTGTTGTGCAATAATGGTGCCACTTAAAACTGCGCTTGCCACAGTGCATTAGCACGGCTTGTGGCGTGTTAACACCCGGCACTGCGGCATTAAGTGTCGATGAGAGATGATACGGCTAATACGTGTTTATGTTCTGTCAGACAGCTTGCTCCGTGGAACAGAGTTTGTGTATGAGAGAGAGAGAGAGAGAGAGAGAGAGAGAGAGAGAGAGAGAGAGTAAGAAGGGAGTGAAAGTCCTCCATCCAAACTATGTCAACTATTTAATTCTGTTCCTCTGAGAGACAGGGCATCTGTCAAACAGAGACTTCAGCTGTCCTCTCGTTCCTAAGCTTTCCCACAACCCCCTGTCTAGATCTGCTGGGCAGTATCGCCTTACTGACTAACACATTACAGTAATGTGATTTCTTTTTCCAGTGACGAGATGTTTAATAACCACAGTACTGCCGCTCCTTCACAGTGACATTTTGGGTGTTAGCTTGTTTACTGTTTAGGTGGCAGAGACTGGTCTGATCTTGTGATCTTACAATAAAACCAATCTTAGCTTAAATGCCTACCTGACTTCTTCTGTGATAGTAACCTTAAACCAACCTTACCCTAAACCTAACCCGTAATCTATGAGACTCCTTACCATAACCTGACATTATCCTATAGACTTTTAAAAAGCTCCAAATGTGCCTTATTAACATTTCTTCTTAGCTAGCTAGCTACTGCTAAATCAATATTCAGCAATTACCTTGGTTTTCTTCAGAGTTTGAGGCTGTGTGAACCAGCTTCACTGACAAGACTTCCATCGTGCTTTGTGCAGTCACTTCCAGCTTAGTGCTGTTTAACTACAACACTTTCACTTTTTTAACATGGGTTAATTACAGATGATGCAATGTGTGAAATAGCAGCTTTCTAGTTGTTGCGATGGAGCTGTGTTGGAAAAAACATAGCTAATAACTTCTGCTGTTGAGGAATTACAAAACTAATGTAATGACTTAGAAATAGGTGTAAGTAACTGATATTTCAAGTAACTTTCCCAAGGCCGCACTGGTTTCTAAAATCTGCCATTGTTTTTGTGGTCATGATTACTAGCTAGCTGGAAATTCTGCTACATGTAGCAATCTTCTAGTGTAAAAAACATGCACATTAACATTTTAAATCTAGGGTGGCCACAGGTGTACTCACACCCGCAAACACACTCTGTCCACTTGAGCATAAATCCATCAAGTCAGTTAAGTTTACAAAAAGTCTAAATCTTGTCATGCTCCCATTATCAAGGCAACATGTGTGCAGTGTTAACTCCTGCATGTTTGGACATGTACGTTCAACATCACCTTCCTATACTCTTAATTCACCCGCGATATTAGCGCCGTGTGTATGGCTATGTTAATGCTGTTATGTCTAATAACAGTGACTTGTTATGATGGGGCTGTAAACTGTGGGAGGACAGAAGGAAAAGGGGATGTGGAAGCAGGGATTGTGTTGAGAAAGGGTTTGAAGGTGTCGCATGAGCATCTACATCTGTCCTTATGGGAAAATACACTGTATGTATGTATGTGTGTGTGTGTGTGTGTGTGTGGCTTGTGACCAAAGCGACAGGCGAATGACTCACCATCTAGAGACAATGGGGTCATCTATCTGGGGGTGATGACTTCATTGCTTCTTGAAAGATAGATGGAAACATCTCTTCCTTCACTCAGAAGAGCAAACAGAGAAGGAACTATTGAATCATACTAATCATAATACTTCTTTTTTTTTGTGGCTTGACCTATGGGGGCTCGGCAGTGTGTGCTTTGTTTGCCGTAGCCATTGATTTAATGTCATTGTTTCGACAACCTCCCCACCCCTTTTAGCAGGGACAGAGAAAAACAAGAGCTATGGATTTGTAATAATAATTCAAAACAGTGCTATGGATTTCTGCTGTAAAGCCAAGCTCACTGGCAGAATTGAGACTTATTGATCTTATACCCATGGCGCTTCTCATTGGCATCAACAACAGAAAAGAGCATCAGAATTTTTTTTTTGAGGGGGGGGGGTATAACAAGCCATGCAGAGCGGTGCCATTATTCAATCTCTTTATTTATCCCTCTATTTTGCCTCCTTCACTCATTTTGGCAATTGGTTCTACATTCGTATTTTATCCTGACACTTCTAGCTGGCCAAAAGAAAAACACAGTATTAATACAATATTCTTCTTGGAATACAGTAGCATATTGGCATTCAAAACAGCAAACTTTAGTGGTGAAATCAATTAATTGCAATAGAATCGCCACAATTAGTGGATTCGCTTGCGGAAGGAATGTCCAGTTCAAATTTGGTGATCTCTGACCCGCAACTTTACAAAAACAACCAACAACCAAAAACAAGCCATCTTGACAGCGCTGACCTTTGAGGGGAGTCCACGATGGAGGAAGCAATTGTAACATATCCGCTGTGTTGCCCTATCCACTCGCATTTAACCTCTGTCAAGAGTATTTAAACTACTTCACAATAGAGGAATGGTTTGCAGACGGGAGACAGGAGCTGATGATACACAAGTCTTCTTTGGATAAACTGTGAACTTACTGTCCATTGCCAACTGATAGAAAGCAGTTAACATGCTCATTAGCTCTGAGAGCTATTTTCCCCATCTTTAATAAAACTCTTAATTGAATGAAATAATGTAGAATCCTGAGAACAACGAGGGCTGTAGCTGTCACTAGTCACTCTTCATCACCAAACTTCTAGAATGACACAATCTGGTGTGACCAGGCCTTGTGTGTGTGTGTTTGGTGTAATAAATGTCCTGGATTATTACACCAAACACACACACACACAGAAAGAAATACTGGCAAAAAATATTTAGTATAATTTAGGAGCCTGAAAAGTCAACAGCAGACACAAGGAATGAATTGAGGTATTTTGACCATGACGCTGAAATAATAATTTACTGTGATAACATTGCTCCAAGTTCAAGGTGATGATGTCACCTTAATGATGTCTCTGTTTTGTTTGGTCAGGACTGGAATAGTTTGGGCCCCATTAGCCTGCTTGTTTGATGGAAGAAGATTGCTTCTGAGAGTTGTCACTTCGTCCTCTCTTAAAGGTGGGGTATGCGATTCTGGAAAAATCCAATCCAATATCACAACAAATACCATGATATAGAGCGAGCAATGACACAGCAATGTTACAAATGTTAGCAAAGTTGCGGGTTAGCATACTTTTGCTATAAAGTTGCTGCTGTGAAGCTAACATGTAAAGAGGATGAGACGGTCCCAGGGCTCCAGATAGCAATACTCAGAACTCTCCTGCTACTAGCTAACATCACAACATCAGCAGAGTTCAACTTTTGTTACTGTACACATATTTTTAGGTTACTTAAGTTTATCATACTAATTTATGTTGCTAATAACACTGTACAGTTTATTGTGGTAAGATTTGTGTTTCAGTTGGAGAAATTCCACAATATTAGTTGGGCTTGCAGAATTAAGTTTATTATTACAGGAGACAGGACAACACTACCAGCCCAGAAAGTAAGGTTACAATAGCTTGACAAACTGGAAAGTAAGCTGAATATCTGTGGGCAAATCATTTAATGTTACCTTGCACACAAATCATGGCTGGAATGGCTAGAATTGTATTGTCTGGCTTGGTCTGAGCCAGGGTTGTGTACAAACAACCGATTTTATTTCAGCGCACACATAGAATAGCCAGCCAGTGGATGGTGAGGTGACATGAATTTGATAAAAAGGTATGTATTGGATTGGAATTATATACTCTAAGTGTGACTTGAATGGATTTATACTTATTTAATTCTCCTTTAATTTGTGATTTTCTATTTCAACATTATACACTGCTGTGTAATGTGCTAACATGTCCTACTTCACCCTTTACGTACTGTAGCACTGCTTTGATAATCTATACTTTAATACATAAATTTTGTCTTCTGGGCCTGTTTTGATGCCGTTGTATTCATCCTCCTCATTTCACCCACATGGTAAAAGTGAACTTTTGTCTCAGTGTGCTGTTGTTGAGAAAGCCATCTGTGGTGAGGCTGTTCTTGCCAAGGTGGGAGTTCTGATGTGTTTTTCTAGGGCCACGTTGGTGTGAATGTACGACACAGCCTTATGTGTCAAAGTCTCTCTGTATTGTATTTTGAATGCTTAAAGGGTGCAATGTGTAAGATATGGCCAGAATTTTAGTTTAAAATATTCAGAAAATGAAGTATCATTATCAACATAATATGAAGTGACAGTTCTGATGTTATGTCGAGGACTATGTATTGTGTTGCAGAGACTGAAGTTAGCGAGCTAACCAGCTTTCCTTGTCCTGTCCTCTGATATCACTTTGTACCACTATAGTATAGCATATATCTGCCTCTCCTGCTTGACGTCTCTCCTGTCCCCGCCTGAACAGTTGTCATCCCGGCTGGAGTCTCTGTAAATCACCTCAGTACTGTATTCCCTGTCGTCAAACTCACCTCCGTTAGTCAGCAGCTGCCACGTTCACTGAGATTAGCAGTTAGAGGTTATCAGGAGAGGATGTAGCGTTAGTCCTGACACATTCCACTCTTACGTGTTATCAAACATCACACCAAACTCCATTCACAAATTTCTGAATTTAGCAGACACATCTAAAGGCAGAAATGTTTACAGCTGTTACGAATGGCCACACACAAAGGGCAGGGGGTGGAAAGCCTCCCGCTGGCTGGGTGAGACACAATTATACAAATGCAGATAATACCGACACTTTCCAACAGAATTTCATCAAAGGTATTCATTGTGTTGCATTAGGTTGTACACAAGAAAAAGTGACAGAAGTAGTTATGTGAACCTCCATTGACCATTTATGGCATGAAGTAGGAATAGTTGTTGGATCGTCGCTTTTGGAAAATTACAAAAGTTGTCGGACACAGCCCCTCCAATTCCAATGTCGTTCTGACAAGGACTTCGTTTGAAGCATACTGACATGTTGATTCAGTATTTCACAAAAGTGAGTACACCCCTCAAATTTCTGTAAATATTTGATCATATCTTTTCATGTGACAACACTGAAGAAATGACACTTTGCTACAATGTAAAGTAGTGAGTGTACAGCTTGTATAACAGTGTAAATTTGCTGTCCCCTCAAAATAACACATCACACAGCCATTAATGTCTAAACCGCTGGCAACAAAAGTACACCCCAGGCCTCGCCATTGTCGACCAAAGAAGTTGACTGCACATGCTCAGCGTCATATCCAGAGGTTGTCTTTGGGAAATAGATGTATGAGTGCTGCCAGCATTGCTGCAGAGGTTGAAGAGGTGGGGGGTCAGCCTGTCAGTTCTCAGACCATACGCCTTCAAATTGGTCTGCATGGCTGTCGTCCCAGAAGGAAGCCTTTTCTAAAGATGATGCACAAGAAAGCCCGCAAACAGTTTGCTGAAGACAAGCAGACTAAGGAAATACTGGAACCATGTCGCGTGGTCTGACGAGACCAAGATAAACTTAATTTGGTTCAGATGGTGTCAAGAGTGTGTGGCGGCAACCAGGTGAGGAGTACAAAGACAAGCAGTCAAGCATGGTAGTGGGAGTGTCCTGGTCTGGGGCTGCATGAGTGCTGCCAGCACTGGGGAGCTACAGTTCATTGAGGGAACCATGAATGCCAGCATGTACTGTGACATACTGAAGCAGAGCAGGATCCCCTCCTTCGGAGACTGGGCTGCAGGGCAGTATTCCAACATGATAACGACCCCAAACACACCTCCAAGACGACCACTGCCTTGCTAAAGAAGCTGAGGGTAAAGGTGATGGACTGGCCAAGCATGTCTCCAGACCTAAACCTTATTGAGCATCTGTGGGTCGTCCTCAAACGGAAGGTGGAGGAGCACAAGGTCTCTACGATCCACCAGCTTCGGGACGTCATCATGGAGGAGTGAAAGAGGACTCCAGTGGCAACCTGTGAAGCTCTGGTGAACTCCATGCCCAAGAGGGTTAGAGGAGTGTACTCACTTTTGTTGCCAGCGGTTTTGACATTAATGGCTATGTGATGTGTTATTTTGAGGGGACAGCAAATTTACAAAAATGTGAGGTGTACTCACTTTTGTGAGATACTGTATATACACATTAACAATACTGTTTACTTTTTCAATATTTAACTTGAAATATCTCATTTCTGTGTAATGCATGGCTAACAACCTACTGAGATTTTGATCTCTTCAGTTCCACCTTTAGAATCACATAAGAGATCAAAAAGAGAACAAGGAATGTGCAAAGAATCAGAGTTAGGCATCTCACTGCTTCTGTCTCTACGGGTCTTTCTCACTGCTCGTCACTGTCTGGCTCTGTGAGAATGAAATCACCACGGCTGTATTGGCTTTCTGGAACACTCCTCAGCCCTGAATGGGAAGGTCACCCACAGCGTGGACGAGAGAGATTCAATTTAAAATCTGTACAGCTCACCGAGGAACACTCATCCTGTGCCTGTGTGTGTTTGTGTGTGTGTGTGTGTGTGTGTGTGTGTGTGTGTGAGGGAGATACTGACATGCATCCTTCTTCATGGCTCACAGTCATGCAGTACAGTTTTATAAAAATCAAAATTTGACAACACATCGATGGGACATTTATGCAATCATACAAGCAGGACTGAAAATGGTGTTGGTGAAACGCTTTAAGTTCTATTCTCACCTAAAGAATCAACTCCTTGTCATAAACACATGATGCATACTAACACATATACATACACACACCCTTCCACAGTACCCAGAGTGGCGCCGTCCGGGGCTGTGGTGGAACAGGTAGTGTCGCCCATGGCTTGCATGCTCAACCCACCGGGGGCCAATAAGCTTGTCTCAGCCAGGAACCTGCCCACAAAGACAGGAAGTGGAACCCTTCCACCTGATACTGTAGCACTGCAGGGCCCCAGGGGAGAAACATTTCAGTGTGACGCCTGTGATGGATTTGCTGCTATTCCCAAAACATGTTTACCTAGGCACACAGAAGGTAAGCAGCAGGCTGCTGAGCGTACAATAGAGAGGCTTGCAGAGGCTGTACAGCAAATAAGGCCATGCTTCAAGTAAAAAGTTGCGAGGCACAGGAGGTAGAGGGAGGCTTTGAATTCATTACTCATTGTTGTGTGTTGTCAAATGAGATTAACCCTTTCATCTGTGCAAGCCAGGCAGCCATGGAGCAGTTCTCACTTCAGTGACAGCCTGGCTCGTTCTCCTTTCTTCTCTCTTTGTTTTTGATGCAGTTCCAGTCCAGCAAACAAACTCACCGTGTGCTTTCATCAGGCAGCAGCGTACCATAAAAAATGACTGGTGCGGCCTGCACAGCAGCAAGCTGGAGTCAGCATTCAGCATTGAGGGTCAGAGTCTATCGCAGGATGCTATCACAGGTCAGACCCAACTACCCTTCCTCCTGTAAGACTTGTCACTCAGAAGCACTCGTACAACAAAAAGTTCAGATGGATACTCACTGTAAGTCACTCATGGGAATATTGTAGCACATACACATAGCCTTCCCCACAAATAAATCACACAGCTAAAGGCAAAAATTAACAGCAGAACAGTGCAGCATGGGGTCCATACAACATGGTAAAACATACTGACAGCACAATATGACCTCATGTCTGCCACAAAATATGAATACAGTATAATTAAGAAAGGTACTTTAGGAATC